>NC_060254.1:115073992-115373992 GCF_921293095.1 Ischnura elegans | reverse complement strand
AATCCGTTCCATCCTCTTCTTATTTGTTCATTTAGGACGTTTTACATTTTTTTTACTTGACTGTTGTTTGAGAATAAGCCCTAAACTTGTTGAATTCTTAGTTATTTAAAGTTATATTACTCGAGAGAATAATTAACACACCTTATTTCTTTTAGTTAAACAGGACAACAATGTACCTGGTATTTATTTACTGTATCCAAAATATGTTTCCATGTAGAACATTTATATGAAAACTGTTTATGTTTAAATAACATCTTTCAACACTCCCCCGTAAACGTAGAACAGTTTTTTTAAGTTTAGTTAATACAATTATATTTACATTGGAATAAGAAATCAGTCATAAAATAACAATTCTCTAGCACATTTTTCAAAATTAGTAGAAAGCAATGGTTTCATTAAAATATCACTGACATTATACTCAGTTGGTACATATTTGATATTAAATAAGCCTTTATAAAATTCATCTTTCACAAAAAAGTATTTTATTTCAATATGCTGGCTTGTTTTTATTCTTCCAGCTTTAATTAGTTTTATAGTACTTTGGTTATCAATGTGTATCGTACTTTTGACTATTTTTCCTGTTAGTTATTTCAATAACTCTACTAAATACTTCAGTTCTTTAGAGCATTCACATGCAGCGATAAGTTCGGCCTCGGTTGTAGATTGAGCGACTACAGATTGTCGTCGTGAACACCATGAGATTGGACTATTGCTACACATTATAATAAAACCTGATGTACTCCTACGGCGTATATCTTTTTTAGTATCTGTTTCCCTTACTCTTGTGTCTCCACCATAGTCGGAATCGCAATATGCAACTAACTCAAAATTTTCCTCATCGTTCTTTTCCCTACCATAAAATATACCTGCATGAGCTGTTCCTTTCAAATACCTTAAAGTTCTTTTAATATTGACATAGTCCTGCTTCTGTGGATTTTCCATGGATCTACTTTCATAGTTCACTGCAAAACTGAGATCTGGACGCGTCTTACAAGATAGGTATAAAGACTTCCAACAGCTTCTCGATAGTTGAATTTAATTTCTTTTTCAGGATACTCATTCACTTTGTTGTCAGCTACTATTGGTGTCTTTGTCGGTTTCGAATTTTCCATTCCATATCTTTTCAATACCAACTGTGCATAGTTTTTCTGTGATATCATAATTCCTTCTGCTGTTTTTCTTATGTTTATCCCAATATAAGATTTTGGTTCTGAATCAATTGTTACTTCAAAAAAATTTCCTTAGTTTATCTAACAATTTCTTAATCTTTTCTTTCTCTTTTCCAATAATTATTCCATCATCAACATGTATCGCAAGAAACATATCTCCAGCTTGTGATTTGAATATGCACGGGTCTGTCTTAAGCTGAATCATGTTAAGTTCTTTCAGGGTTGTAGTGAACTTCTTGTTCCATTGACAAGGTGCTTGTCTCAGTCCGTAAAGTGACTTGTGGAGGAGGCATATTTTTCCTGGCTGATCAAAACCTTCTGGTACTCTCATATAAATTGGTTCTTCTAATTCACCGTTGAGAAATGCTGTTTTCACATCTAGTGTTTGAATTTCCCAGTTTCTCTTGGCTGCTATGGCAAACAACAATCTCAAAGAGGTTGTGTCAACCACTGGACTAAAAATATGTTTGTAGTCTATATTTTTCTTGTCTTGAGAACACCCTCTTGCAACTACTCTGGCTTTAAATTTTCCATTATCTTTTACTTTAAAAACCCATCGGCTAGTGAGAATCTCTTTTCCTCGTGCTTCATTTTCATCTACATACGTCCAAGTTTTATTATTCATCAATGAGTCTACTTCATCTTTTATGGCTTTCATCCATTCCTGTTTATCTTCACAACTGACAGCCTCATTATAGGTCAGTAGTGCTTCATCTTCACTGGTATCAAAATCCAATATAAAATCTTCATACTTTGCAGGTAGTCTTTTCTCTCTAATTGGTCTCCTGTTCCCATCAATTTCTTCTTCTCTTCTGTTGTCTTGGTGTGGAGGAATTTCTTGATTTTGATTTTCTGGTTCTTGGTCTTCATTTATTTCATCATTTTGAATTTCTTGTTCTTGGTTTTCATTTATTTCATCATTTTCTTGATCTTCATTTTCTTCATATAACTCTATATTGATTTCTTTATCTAGTTTGTTTGCAGAGATAGGAAAATCGTTTGTAAAAATTACATCTCTACTAACAAAAACTTTTCTTTCAAGTTTGTTCCACAATCGGTATCCATTTGAAGCATATCCTACAAAAATAGCTTCTTCACTCCTACTATCCAATTTCTTCAGTGGTTTCACTATTTTTGAAAAAACTTTCTGGCCAAAAATTTGTAAATTTCTCAAGTCAGGTTTCTTCTTATACCAGTTTTCAGCAGGGGTTTGAGGCATTCCTCTGGTTGGACTTCTGTTCGTCAGATAGGCTGCTGTTTGTACTGCTTCACCCCACAGGTATTTTTCACAGTTAGCATCAAAAATAAGTGCTCTGGCTTTATTCATTAGCGTTAGATTTAATCGTTCACTTTTTCCATTCAACTGAGGAGTATGCGGAATGGTGAAGTCTAAAATGATTCCTTTTTCTTGACACCATGTTGTGAGAAGCTCATTTTTAAATTCCCCACCATTGTCGCACCTTATCTTACTGGCTTTTAGATTGAAATGGGTCTCTCCCTCATTTATAAATCTTTTAATGCATTGAAAAACTTCTGAAGCTGATTTTGTTTCTAGGAGATATACCTTGCAAAAGTGTGTATAATCATCCAGCAATGTAATGAAGTAGTTCTTGTTGTCATAGGTTGGAGGATCTATTGCCCCACACAGGTCTGAGTGTATAATTTCCAGGGGACGACTAGCTCTATCTCTCACTTTTCTAAAAGGCAGTCTCACTTGTTTAGCTCTTGCACAAATACTGCAATCAACGGCATTAAATTTATCAGTCTTGTAAAATACTCCATTGCACAGCTCTGGAATCTTCATCAGCTGGCTGTGACTGAGGTGGCCTAATTTCCTATGCCATTCGTCTATTCCTGTTGCCTTCTCTTCAGCAATTAAAGCATTCTTACCAGATTTCTTCATGTTTACAACATAAAGTCCACTTTCCGTTTTATTCCCTTCTATGATAACCTTGTCCTTCGGTATTTCTAATTTGGTGTTTAGGATGTAAACTTTTTTATCATCAAAATACACTGTCCGGTTACTTTTTGTCACAGTGTTCACTGACATGAGATTTCGTGTCAAATCAGGCACAAAGTAAACTTCATTTAAAGTACAATTGTCCAGTTCGACTGATCCTAAACCCTGTATTGACATAAAATTTCCTTTCTTCGCTATTTTTACAGTATCGGTATATTCTTTCATATCTGATATAACATCTTTTTCTTTGATCATCATTTTATTGCAACCACTATCAACCACCATCTCAAAATTTTTGCTAGGCTCTGGTTTATTTATTAATTGACTGTTTAGTGCAAGGAAAGAAATCTTACTCGATCTGTTCTGCTTTTTATTTCTTTCTTCATTTTTATCTTTAAAGAAACAGTCTTCTGATTTATGATTTAATTTCTTGCAATACGTACAAGCTTTAGCTCTGAGGAAACAATCTTTTTCGGCATGGTTTGTTTTCTTGCAAATTACGCACGGTTTCTTTTTACATTGCGTCTTAATATGCCCTCTTTGCCCGCATACAAAACATTTAACATCGCTATTATACTGTCTTTTAGTTTCTGCTCTAAATGATACAGGTATTTCCTCTTTTAACTCTTTAAACTTAAATTTGTCCTCTTCCAGCGACAAACGCGATATTAGATTGTCAATTGTTTTATCTGTTTGTGATGACGAATCCCATGCGCTACTAAAATGTTTGAACTTATCAGGCAAAATAGTCATAATTTTGGAAATTAGCATTGGTTCAGAAATTTCCTCATTTAAAACTTTAAGTTTGAAAACAACATTTTGAAGTTGACTAATATTAGTATGAATGTCCTTAGTACTATCATATTTATAGTTATAAAATTGTTGTAACAACAAGCACATCTCTTGGTCAGTATTCTTCTTATAAATACGAAGAAGTGTATCATACATATCTTTTGCGGTTTCACACGTCAAAAGGTGTAACTTCACCGTCTGGTCCACTGTTCTTAGAATCGCATGCTGTGCTGCAGCGTCTGTCATGGTCCACTTCACTAGCTTCCTCTCATTGTCTCCGCAAGATGCACGTACCCAGGTTCCATCGACGACATCCATTAGTTGTTTTGCGCGAAATAATATTTTCATTTCGAAGTGCCACATCGGAAAAGTATTGTTGTCTTTTAATTTCTGGACACAGGCGATGTCCTCACTCTCGATCTTCATTGCCATAATTACGTATGCACAGGTATATATATATATTTTTTTTTAAAGAGTATTTTACCTTTTTTATATCTTCATTCACTGTTTTTTTTTACAATATATCTTTTTTTACTTCTTTTTGTGCCTCTGGGCCCATAACCTGTTGAATTCTTAGTTATTTAAAGTTATATTACTCGAGAGAATAATTAACACACCTTATTTCTTTTAGTTAAACAGGACAACAATGTACCTGGTATTTATTTACTGTATCCAAAATATGTTTCCATGTAGAACATTTATATGAAAACTGTTTATGTTTAAATAACATCTTTCAACAAAACTGACATTTTTGTCGCTACCTAACCCTTACTTCGAATTATTCTTTCCGTGCCAAGATTCATGAAAGCAGGAGTGGTAAAACTGTGGTGCTGGCTTCGAAGTGAAGGGAACTCATTTCCAAAGCAAAAGATTTTAAGCATATTGTCGCCGGATAGTTTCCCCGGTTACATACGGGAGAAAGATATAAAATAAGGGGGAATGAAACTCGACAAGCTTGAAATGATCGACAGATGGGTATACGATCACTTTGTCGAACCCAGGAACAGCAATGAGCCGCTGATGACTCGGACTTTACAAGAATATGCTATTTATGCGTGATTTCAGCACATATCTCCAGGATTTGAATTCCCTGCTGGTGCTTCATGGGTTGCATCTTTTAAGAAGAGACACCAAATCGTGCAACGTAAATTAACAAAATACGTATCAGCGGGCGAGCAAGCGTGTGCTGAAGAAATATTGCAATCGGCAATGACGTTTCAGAAGAAAACAAAAAGCTCAATCTCCAAATGTAATAGATTTCGTAATTAATTCAGATCAGACCGGGTGTCCGTAGAGGTGGATATAAAGAGAACGCGATCAAGAAAGGGAGAATATTGTTCAGGTTGCTCTTGGGAGCGTGATCAATGTAATACATTCATATACAGCGCAGGAAAGCTGCTTCCTAAAGTTTTCATTGTGCTTATCAGAACCTGGAGGTGATTTTGGTCCGCAAGTGAGCGAAGAAACTGGAGAGTGAATTTTTAAATATTTCTGTTGTGTATTGTAAATCTGGAAAACTTACGACTGGGTTGTATTTCAAATTTTTTAAATAAGGTTCTCTGGCCATGTGTTAAAAACAATACATTTTTATTGCTTATTGATTTGTGGGGGACAAAAAAATAGTGCCATTTATGATGAACTATTTATCGACGAGGAAGGAGAACCGATATACAGCGTAAAAACTATACCACCGAAGTGCACATCCGTAAGCCAACTGTGCGATGTACATTTTTACAGGCAAGTAAAGCAGTTTATTGCACGAAACCAGAACTGCACCTTACTCCTTCAAGGGAAAAAAGAGATATTCTCTCATGAGGATGGAATAAAAATCCATTCAATCGTGCATCATCTGTTGTCCTAACCAGCATTCAATGATATGCTGAGGTATGCATGATATGCCTCGAAGTTAGTAGAGAATTGAATTGTTTAAAAAAGTTAAGGGGAATATGTTTCCTTGAAGATATAAAGAAACACAATGGCGAATGCTCAGGTAGCAGTTTTATAGAAAGAGCATGGTGCTTTTCATTTAATTGCTTTTCTTGTTTTATTACAATCATCATCCAAATTACTGTAAAGAGGCGAAGTAATAAATAAATAATGAAAAATTGGAGAAGGCAGTGGCAATTGCAGATTATTCAATTTTATATATTTGTGCTTTATATTATGGAGGTATTTCCTCCAATTCATGGTCCTTTACGCGACAGAGATTTCTCGTGGGCATAAGATCTAATGAAAGCAAGAGAAAACCGAATAATATCGTGCTACGGGAAAAAGCAAAAGAAGTGTAGGAAAATGGGAGTCTGGCGAGGCCATGGAAAAAGAAAAGGGAAGGGACGAGCCGACAAGCCAAACTAAAAACAGTACGATCATATGGACATCGACCTCAAAGGGTTCTGGCCATGAACCAATTTTAAGTAGGCCAAGTAGTATATTCCAGGTAATTAAAAGTTCACAAGTAACGACAATTCGTTCCCCTGCTTACACAGCTTGTTTAACATCTCTAGGCATCTAAATACGCGGAAATAAGGACTCTGACAATGAGAGGAGAGTAAGTTTGTGGGAGGAAAGCATACCTCGCACATCGATCGGTTAGGGCAAGAGGAGTAGGGAATAATGGTCGGCAGGGTGCCAAAAAATGGCTTTATGGAGACTTACTATTCCAACGAAAAATATAGATGGTACTTCAACCTCCTATCCAGGTTACTATGTGTTGAAAAAACTTCATTCTAATCGTCTAGCCCTTCAACTATTCAGGTGTTGAGGACAAAATTTCTTTCTTCCTTTCCAAAATCCTATTATACACAAACATTTTAGCCTTTTAACTTTGAACTCAATATCTCCGGTAAATCGAATTCGCTTGAATAGGTTCTTGGCAACAAAACACATGCGGCAAAAGTTATTCAGCAAAATAAATTAAGTTATAAGGGCATTTCCTGACGATTACCAAGGTAAAAAAATATATTACAGGAGAGCAACAACAGTCAGAAGAGCAATAGCGACGTTTAGCACTTGGAATACTCCAAATTGATCATACAGGTAGACGAGCGAAAATTGTTGTATATTCTAAATACTACAACAGCAGGAACCGGGGAAATATGTTTAAAATCTTTTGCTTTGGAAATGAGTTCCCTTCACTTCGAAGCCAGCACCACAGTTTTACCACTCCTGCTTTCATGAATCTTGGCACGGAAAGAATAATTCGAAGTAAGGGTTAGCTAGCGACAAAAATGTCAGTTTAGGGCTTATTCTCAAACAACAGTCAAGTAAAAAAATGTAAAACGTCCTAAATGAACAAATTAGAAGAGGATGGAACGGATTACAAAAAATGGAGGAGGTGGTAGACTGGAAAAAATTTACTCTCATCGAGTCTCGAACCCTGGACTTTCACATCAGAAGCGCAGTACGATACCACTCGGCCAAATCACTTTTAAACAATAAGAGAAATTTTTAAAATTAAATTCAACATGACCATATTTTTCAATTTTTAAATGATTTTTTCTCTTAAACCCAGGCGTATTTGGACAAAACCTTTCAACTGTATTCCTATCTAAGTGTCTACTTTCAAATAAAAAAGGTTTCATCTTCTTTCTTGACATCAGTTAGGCAAAGTCTCCTTGTAAGGCTTAGAAAAAACAGAACCTGAACACCAAGCATTTCACTAAGTAGCTCTCTGCAAGTTTCGTAAAGAAACTACCCAGAATTCACCACGAGGAAGAGGCTACCATCGAGTTCCACCCGTGTCCCCCAACCAACCTTCTAAAGCATTACGGAAGGATTGACGCAATGGTTAGAATAGAGGGAAAGCGAACCAGGTGTGGAGTGAAGTGCGTGATATTTGTTGCACCCGAAAATTTCATGGTTAATGATTTGCCCACTTATGATGAAAATGTTTTTGTACTCTCGGTACATTGAAGAAGAAATTTAAAATACCATTATTTCTGTGCCGGGAATCGCGGAGACAGTGGCTTATGCCATTGAAGGCATTTGGCATAGATCCTCTATCCCAGTTGCTGGATATAGGCAAATTGCTTGACAAATTATTCAATATCATGGAAATAATCGCAATATTTTTCGATCTGTCAACAAGAATGCTTTCATTGATCTAAAGCAAGACTTTCTTCGTCACGCACGTCAGCTTTTTGATGTTGCGGCATGTAAATTGCTTTAGTGAGACTGATTCTGTTTGTGATATTCATTCGAAAATGCCTTGTTTAGAATGGGAATTCCCTAAGGACAGAGAATTAGTAGGAAAATGAAGATAGGCGCCATCTATGTGCAGGAGACCAAAATAGGAAGACGAGGCTTTGCAGGTTAGAAGGAACAAAGGAACACCCGAATGTTCCACCCTATTTTGTCATAACACTTCTGTTTGGAAGACTCAGGTGATGAAATGACATTGAACGGAGAGTTATGTGATGCAAGTGAAGGAGAGTATTTCATGGAAAAAGGTTAGTGTAAGCGATTTGAAATTGCCAAGATTTGCATCATCCTGTGAATAATTCTGCATGTCAAACCATACCTCTGCAGCACTTGCATCTGCGCACCTAATAGATATCAGGTTAGTTACTCAAAGAGTCAATGTACTTTTTGTTGACAAGAACAATGTTAGAAGGGAAAGAGAAAGATTGCACACGTCTCTTCGGAGGAATATGGGAACTGTTAAACTGCAAGCTCTTTACTTCGATGTAACTCTCGTTCAAGAGCCCGGTTCACGCTACTTATGGCATGTCACCCCATGTGTCAGTAAAGCTATTGGCCTCTAAGATTTCATAACGAATTTTCTAGGAGAGGAAATGATCATTATCGATGGACTCCAAGCAATTGTGTGCGATGGAACTGAGGTTAACACCGGAAGCCATGCTGGACTAATCAGGAGAATGGAAATGGCCCTAAGAAGACCCTTGCATTGGTTTGTTCGCCTGCTTCATTTCAATGAACTATCGTTCAGAACCGTCAAAAGAACTGATGACCCTGGAAAACTTTGTTATCGAAGTTTACGCTCCAATGCGGTTTTCAATAAAATTGAGAAAATATCGAACAGAAGTCCCGAAGCATATTATGATTCTTCTTATGAAATATAGAAATAGAGACATCTAATTATGCCGCTACTCTATGATTCAGGGAAATGTAATTTTGCTCACCCAGAGAATATTCCGCTTGCAATGTTAGCCGATGAACGCAGACAAATTCGTGCAATGGCCATCACAAATACATTGAAATCGAGAGAAACTCAGCAGGAGGAATTGAGGAAATTCGAATTTTCCAAAGCTAACCTTCTACGGAGTGAAGAGTTTTCGGGATCGCCACCGGGTCAGGAACTCCATATCTGCCGACGTTTCAATGTCCGACTCGGTCATCAAAACATCTGCAGACATGGAGTTCCTGACCCGGTGGCGATCCCGAGAACTCTTCACTCAGTCCATTCGCCGGGAAAGCACAAAATCTTTCTAAACTTCGATGCTCAAAATTATATTGACTTGGTTGACTGTGAACCAATTGAGGTAAATCAACCACCAATAGTAGCTGGGATGACAAACAAAAACTTGGAAGACCTTGTTACGGAAAGATCTGTATCAGATCCTTTTCCCTGCCATACACAAGCAGTTGAAAGGATGGTACAAATGATAATGTTAGCATCAAAATCCGTGTGCAGTATAGAACGCAGGCATGGATGGGCATTATCGTACATAAGAGATGGATACTAATAATAATAATGGAATAGAATAATTTTCTCAGAGTAATTGATGTGCTTTCACAATTGTGTCCTTCGGAAGGTTGGCTGGGGGGGACACGGGTGGAACTCGATGGCAGCCTCTTCCTCGTGGTGAGTTCTGGGTAGTTTCTTTACGAAACTTGCAGAGAGCTACTTAGTGAAATGCTTAGTTTTCAGGTTCTGTTTTTTCTAAGCCTAAGTTGAATTTCTTGTTGAAAATAGCTGCGCAGGTAAGTTATTCGTCATTATGATTGATGTTAATTTCAAATAATTTACCTTATTACTACTTTTTGTGGGATTATTTACTACCATATGATGACTTATATGATAAGAAATGAAATTTAATCGAAATAAATATTTTTTTACCAGCAATTTAGCCCCCAAAATGGAGTTTTAGAAATGTAGGCAAAAATGAGTTGTGTGGTGCGGGTGGTCTATACTCTAATTTTGTTGTTAATTCATAGACATTTTTTTAACCATAGATTTTGTCAAAAAAAACTTCAAATTTCATTTTCATAAACTATAAACATGTATCCACTCTTTTTTATTATCCATTATACCATATTTTCATTAAATTCGTCTTCATAGCCGTTTGATTCTGAAATCAGCCTGATTTTTCGCAAAATTTTAAACTTTAGAGCTCGGGCGGCAGTGGTTAATATTATCCGATCTGAAAAAAATTTTGTGTGCAAGATCCCTATATCATTTCGCAACTTTCTCGCACAGGGCAAATTTGATCAGGAAAAAAAACCTTTTTTCGGCCCATCCTAGTGGACATGGTTTCTATTTTCTGTAATCTTCCTTGGACGTTAGCTTCTCACCATCACCAATACCTTAGTCAAATTTTCGGAAAACTGCACTCACGGACATTGCTGGAGAAACCTTCGCAGGATGATCGTCAGCATTGCCCTTTGCATTTTTGGTAACTGAAACTGTAGGTTGTCTTGCCTGTGTTTTTTTTTTTAATTTTCTATATTTTTTACATACAATATTTTCTTTCAGAATGCCATTTGTGGTGGCTGAGTTTTTACCTCACCGGGAATTCAAGGACGTCACCGTCCAGACAATTCCAGCCTGCTGGATAGTTGGTGAGAATGTAACCAGGTACCCACCCCCTGGGTACTCCTGGGTTGCAATGAGCCGACTAATCCATAAAGAGGTTGCTCCCAAGGATAACTGGGAAATACTGGGGGTGAAGTTTGTTTCCCCCAACTTTGGTATGTATATGTGTGTAGTGCTTAGTTTTCATTATGTGCATAGATTTCTGCTTGGACCATAACTCTTTTAATTAAAAACTTTCCACAGATTCTTATTTGGAAGCAGTGAGTGTAGAGCGCAAGGCTGCTGAGTGTAGTGACACTCACCTTGAAGTGGTACTGGAGAGCATGGCTGGTGAGGAGAGGAAGCGGAAAAGGAAAGCTAAAAAAATCTGTTACCCAAGCGAGCTCATCACTAATACGAGTGTAGACGAAGATAATTGTTGGATTAGTGATCCTCCTCATTTGCCAGGTACATATGTCTTCACATACATTTCTTAGCATAAGTTGTTAGTTTAAGATTAGTTCATGCAATCTCATTAACTACTCTGCCTCAATTGATTCTCCCGCCAACTGTGCACTGCGGAGCGACAGACAGAAAACTCGAGGAATGGCTGCAGCAATGATATGTCTTGACCTTCATGCCAATCGAAGAGAATTTTTTTGATGCACTGTGGCTTAGGTGAGAAAGATTATAAAAAATCACGTCCAATCTCATTAAAAACAAAAGAAGAGACATGCTGACTCCTGGGAATGCTATTATCCATGACGAGGACCGTCATCTCAGCGCTGATGCAGCCCAACTGTTCGTTGAGCAATTTCATTGGGACATTTTCGATTAGTCTTAGACACCTAAGCAATAGTCAATTTACCATTCCTTCGCAAAGCTATGGAATCTTATTGTGAAGCATGGCTAATTATGAGAGCCACTTCTCGGCATCAATTACACTCCCACTTGGTCTTACCCCTAGGGTTCTAGGCGAGACCAAGGCTCTCTAAAGGCCGTTTTACATGGGGCACGGAATTGTGCAGGTTAGAGCAGCATCAATTTCTAAATGTCGTGGAATTGTGCAAATGAATGAACGAAATTAGGACAGGGGCTATTTTGCCATCTCACGGCCACGCATTCTCGCATATGTTCTAGTAATTCACCGCTTTACATGGCGCAATTTTGACTGCACCTTCGTACACACGTCAGATTGTGCAAGTACGAGCGAGGCAAATCAAAGACCTTCCCAGAATGCGGCACGCAAGCCATATTCTGCTTTTTTCTCTCTCTTCGTACCTAGGTAATTGGTGAGCAGATAGCATCATAATTACTACGAAGCAGGTTCGTCGCAATCCACCATTTTAGGGACATCACTAAATACGGATAGTGTGGAAACAGCCGTTGAGCATTGTTTGCTATCATGCAATGTTGTGTGCGTGATAGTTTAGCAAAAAATATTTTTAATAACTCCATAAATGAGTTTCACTTAATTTCCAACGTTCCCACAGCTGCAACGCTTCGTAGTCTGGTTCATACAGCCATCGTAAAACATCCCAACTCTTCTTGAATGCCCGACAATTCTTTCAATGAACTTAAAAAAAAAACTAGATATCTTAAGGAGCGTTTAGCCTAACAATGGTGGACACGCACCGCCTTTCCCGCAGTGGTGGCGGAGTGGTGTTGACGGAGTATATTATGAACTCACTAATGGTGATATATGATCTTGTTTTTTCTCGGCGAATATTTCTTATAAATATTTCTCGGGTTTCTAGCCCAGTGAGACTTTTTTGGTCTAACGTTTCGACGGAACACTCTTCCATCGTTCTCAGAGAATGAATGTGCTGCAGGCCTGCCTTCCTGCGCTTATATAGCCGTTCAAACCGGGGGGCATTGTTGTCGTCGTCTGTCCGTTATCTTTTTGATTAACGGTTTCCATTCCGTGCTTATCGTGTACCCAGAATCGCGATTTACTTTATTCCTCTCCAGCCGGATCTCAATGGCTTCTTTAAGGAGACGATCCCAAAACAAAGGTGCCTTAGAGATCACTCGAGCCTCATCGAAAGATATTATATGATCTTCCGTTAGGCTGTGTTCAGCGAGGGCCGATTTCTCCGGATGGAACAGTCTTATACACCTCTTATGCTCTTTAATTCGTGTCTCTACCGTGCGCCCAGTCTCTCCGATGTACACTTTCCCACACTGACATGGGATACGGTAAACTCCAGGTGTTCTGAGTCCCAAGTTGTCCTTCACACGCACTAAATCCCCACGCAGTTTTTGCGGTGGTTTGTGTATAGTTTCAATATTCCGCTTTGCTAATGGTGAGTAACGAATAATAATCAATGCCTTTCGTTTTCATTGATGAAGGAAACTACCCTATTAAGAGATTTCAAAAACGGACTCCTTCACACGCCTGGATATCTGCAGCTACTAGATCGTTTGGAGTTTATTAGTTGCGTTAGAGCAGAGGCCAGAGATAATCACTCCGCAGAGTAACATTTGCAACGGAAACGGCCTAAAAAGCGAAATCAGGAATTCACACAATGCACCCCGCCCCACGGCATCTCACGCATTAATAATCTCAAATCCTGAACAGGTCAGGCTATTGGGCGGATTAATTGGGCCAATCCGGAATGCATGCAAGCTAGAATATGCACCTACGACTACCTACGAGTTCATCCATTCAATGGTCATGTTTTCAGAGAGCTTAACCCTCATTCAAAAATTGTTTTTTGAGAAGGCTTTTTGTGATTTCATTCAATTCCTTGAAAAAACTACCTTCATTTTACCAAATCTTTGTGTATTAATCTATTCTAATCAATTCCGTGATACCATTGTTGCGCAAAATACATATTCCATGTTTACATTCTTCAGGTAACGACCTCTTTTAATATTTCATCGTCTTCCGTCCCTGCAATCAGCTTCCTCTTACCACTACCCCTCCACTTATCTTAGTCACTTCCAGTTACAGACTAACTAATATTTTCCAGCACCCGCTACCTCCTCGGTCAACAGTATATCATCCCTAATCACACATTTATACCATTTATCTCCCACTGTCCTTCCAGTTTTATTTCCCAAACAACATTAGATTAATTATATACTTTGCTATTCGATTATTGAAACAATGGCACTAATGGAGTAGCGTGGAGAAATGATGTCGGGTGAGGAGGTCCCTGATTCAGAGTCATCTCTCGGCGGCGTGGAGAGGCTGATTGCGGCGAAAGACGGATGGTGAGAATGGTGCATAATTTCAAGGAGGCAAGCCCATCATTAACTCATTCGGAATATTAATTGGAGTCATAATAGCGAGGGGCGGATAAGGGCTCTGGAAAAAAACTTCTTTTTAAGGGCCTCGTATTTTTCTAGACTTAAATGCCGCCCTCTCAAGGGATAGCTTATTGCACAGTGCCTGCCATAGGCAAATGGAGTTGATGGCTTGAATTAAAAATTGTGATGCATCGAAATAGGGCCCCAGAAAGCGATGCAAACAGGGATAAATATTTCGTACTCACTGAGAAATGGCCGCCGCATGAGGGGATAAACATTCACCTGGATCACCAGCGGAACTTACCTGAAAAAGGAGAATACGGGAGTTAATTTATGAGCTTTTAAAATTCCATCAGCGAGATGGCAAGGGTGCAGCCACACGGTGGATTTCTCAGCAATTAGGCCTCACGTAAACACACTCATGCTATCAAACTCATGCAATTATGCCCTCGGATAAGTAATTCGAGTAATTCTACGACCTTACCTTGCCTTTAGAGCCCTTTATCAGCACTTGAAAACGTGACACGAAGCATAAACACTCTTTTCAAACTACATGTGACAAAGGAAAAAAAGTGCCAAGTTTAAAAATACTTTGGCGGCGCATGCTCTCATTCCCGAATGCTGTCACTCTGTCATTTTAAAATAGCAGGGAGCCAAATTTAATCCTTAAAATTTTTCACTGGAAAAACCAACTACGGTACAGCTTCCAAGTAGGCTTCCGCGGAGATTATGATGAATTCTGCTGGTTTTTTCGGGTATTCTTCCGCGTTTATCCATTTGTAGGACGATATTTCGCCAACGTTCCAGTTGGCTTCCTCAGGTCCACTGAAGTGTTGATGCAGAAATTTGTTCATCTTATATACACCCCGTTTGCCGCCTTTTTTCTCGAGGTGTGCCCTGATTGGTCAGGATCTTTGAAGACCCTTTTCCACGCGCTGGCGAGATTGTAGCCGTCTTCACGGTTGAAGTTCTTTGTCGTTTTGGCGATTTCAATTGCCTCCCTGATTATTCTCGGGTAGTAGCGGCCTTCTTTGTTCAGAAGAGAGGCGTTGTCAAAATCAATATTGTGTGTCGGTCCACTCCATTGGTGTTCCGCCACCGCTGACTGGGTGAAATGTCTATTTTTTTACGGTACAGCGTTGTATTCCGGGGCAAAAAATGACAAACTGTCCAAAAGTTCCAAGGCTAGCATAAAAATGGAGCATCGGAATAAAAGAGACAACATAGTTAAATGAGTAAAATAGCAAACGTCACCATGCCATTCTGTATATTCTTTTACCTTTATGTATATGCTCAGAAAAATTATTGAATAATCGTGCAAGCACTCTCTCAAACTAGTGACGCAATCCGAATGGATATGACCGTGATACATGTCAAACTCACGCTTCGATTCATTATCATTGTCAAGATTGCTGTTTTCAGTATTGCAATATGTTTCAAGGAAACATGTTATAGTTGATTATCATTATTAAGTATCCTACCGATTAAGGTAAGTTTCCATGGAGAGCTTAAGGACTCCTGGAGCCCCCCATCACATCTGCACATCCCTCTTCAGTGATCCATATGACCTAATACCTTCCATTCTATCCAGAAATCCTATTCTTTTCCTTCCCCTCCCTTGCTTACCTAACATTCTTCCCTCTAACACTGTTTTCAACATCCCATCCCCTCTAAGTACTCGTTCCATCCATACCTTCTGTCTCCTCCGTATCTCATCTAAAAGCTGCCTCTGCTCACCCACCATGTCCAGCCTCCTTTGTCGTTCCTCCTCCTCTCCCTCCACTTCACCTCCTCCATTCTTTGCTACACCCACATCTCGAATGCCTTGAGCCTTCTCTCGTCCTCCTTCCTAAGTGTCCACGTTTCTGCACCGTAAAGCGCTACACTCCAGATCAGACACTTCACTAGCCTTTTCTTTAAATTCTTACATAGCAAACCTCCCAGAAGCTATTGTTGATTACAAAGTAAAATATGGTCTTATTGAAGGATCTAAGGTTTTCCCGGCGAATAGACTGGAGGAAGAGTTCTCGGGTTTCCGGCCGGGTCCAAGGGTTTGTCAGCCCCGACGTTTCGAAGGCTAAGTCTGCCATCATCTTCAGGGTGAATGGATTAGCCAAGTTGTGTCCTTCCTATATACCGTCGCGTTGGTTTCAGGTGGGCTCTGATTGGTCGACGGTCGGGCCAATGCGTGTCCTCTCCCCCTTCAGCTTTTTCAGAGCTGGTTTCCACGCATTGCTCAGGTGGAAGCCGGAGTCTCGGTTCATGTTTTTCCCCTCAAACCTGATTTCTACTGACTCCTTCAGGACACGGTCCCAGTAATTTTTGGCCTGGCATATTAGTTTTGTATCTTGAAAATTTATTCGGTGACCGTTTTCTAGGCTGTGCTCGGCCACTGCAGACTTATTGGGATAGTACAGTCTGATGCATCTTTCGTGCTCCTTCAAGCGTTTTTCAATGGTGCGTCCGGTCTCCCCGATGTACACTTGGCCGCACTCACACGGTATGCGATAGACTCCTGATGTCTTCAATCCAAATTTATCCTTGGTGGTTCCGAGAAGGGCCTTGAGTTTTCCCAGTGGTTTGTGGATTGTCTCCACATTATGCCTTCTTAATATCCTAGAAATTTTGTTGGATATTGTTGAGACATATGGCAGGCAGGCTCTCCCTGTTGGTTTTACGTCAGGTTTATCAGCTTCTGCTTTTTTCCTTAAGGACTTTTTAAGGGTCATTTTGATGTCTCCCTCTGTAAATCCGTTTGAGCGGAAGGTAGTCCTCAGGTGATCAATTTCCGACTTTAGGTGTTCGGCGTCAGAGACAGCTTTGGCTCGGTGGATGAGAGTTCTCAACACTCCATTTTTCTGCGCTGGGTGGTGGTGGCTCCTTCCATTGAGGTACAGGTCCTTGTGCGTGGGTTTCCGATACATGCTGTGTCCTCGGCTGCCGTCAGCCCTTTGTTCAATCAGGATGTCTAGGAAGGGTAGCCGGTTGTCCTTTTCGGTCTCCGTGGTGAACTTGATGTTGGGATGGACGCTGTTCATATGCGCTAGGAAGTCCGTCAGCGACTCGGATCCGTGTGGCCAGACTATGAAGGCGTCATCCACATATCCAAAAAAGTGCTTCCGGTGGAGAGGGGCCGACTCAAGTGCTCGTTCCTCAAAGTCCTCCATGAATAGATTGGCGATGGCCGGTGACAGCGGGGAACCCATGGGTACTCCTTCTTTCTGCTTGTAGAACTTCCCCTGATACAGTAAGTACCGCATAAGCTTGTGTAAGAGGCGCACACGTGTAAGAGGCGCACCCCTATTTTGAGCATCAGAGCTATAAAGAAAAAAAATTTTACGGCATTTTTTTTTATACTACCACGCGGTGTTGCAGACGTGCGCCGGGAATTTCGACAGTTATCGAACTTTCCTCTTTCAATATTAATTGAAAGAGGAAAGGAAAATTTCCTCTTTCAATTAATATTGAGAGAGGAAATTTTGATAACTGCGGCGGTAACAGCGGTATAAGAGGGAGTAGAAAGAGTTCCGATCCTCTCTTCGCATACGCCGTTGCTCTGCGATGCTTGTCCTACTCACGAACAATTTTGTTTAAATGCTCTCGCAGGAGTATTGCAATAGAATTGCAGCCGTGGAAAATTTTAAGGCAAAACACGACAGGCATTTAGCACGAACCTTCCCAAGAGCTTGGACGACAATCGGGCAATCTACGCGCCGTAGGATAATAACCACGTCGTAGATTTAACGGAACCACCCTCGGTCCTCCATCAGCCAATGCCTCTGCCGTTTTTTTCCCTTTCCGAGACCCCACAGGAAAACATCAAGTTACAGGGGAACAATGGAAACGTGTTTCATCCCTACCCCGTTTCACCAACTGACCTTGATCGATCTCCCAGTTTCTGGAGGCCAAATGCTAGGTGAGTCATCAACTGAGCCCGAAGATATCTCGATAGCTTTCAATAATTGTGTGACACGCGCGAGGTTCAAAAAAAGAAAGATATCTAACGAGACGCATATCTGACAGAATTTAAGTTTTTTAAGATCTAATTGTTTGACACAAAGATTTACAGTTACAGAAACAAGCGTAGCATAAGCGCACTCAAACAAGACGAGACGGACTGGAAACTTTATGCAACGCAAACTGCATATATCACATTGCTGCTCCTTCGCCCCTTCGCTTTGAAGGCAACGACGTCAAATGCAAGATCGGACGTGTTCTTCCCGTGCTCCTTCGCTCATAGCTTCGTAGCTTGAAATACGGAGGGGAGGGAGCGCGCACCTTCCCCTCCGTATTTCGTCGCTTGCTTCGAAGACGGAGGGATCGCGCTCCTTCCCCTGGACCTCTCCTTCCGCGCTCTTCACTTACAAGCATTTCTGATTTCTACCATCCACAATTTAGTCCAACAATGAACACACTCGTTCGAATTTTTTAAAAACGCAGGTTTTGATACCAATATAATTTTCAGTTGCAATAATCGTCATATTTGCGTCTGAAGATGATTTTTGGAAAATCAGGTCCTCAGCGTAATGGAAATTACTCGGCAAGACAGATATTGACTATTGACCAGGTATGTCATTCAAAAATACGCGTTTCTCTAAGTTTGATAAGCGATTACTATATGCAGTATAAATGGCGCGGGATGCCCACTCGTGGCAGTAAATTTAGCGCGCCCTCCGGAGCGAAAAACCCCCGCGCGATCTTTTCCATTTTCACCTCTGGGGTACCGACGCACAGTGGTCCGGATCGCGAAAAAGTGGGACAAAAATCAGATTTTCGTTGGATGTCTTTAAAAATTGCTCCCTACATGTTTTTTGGCGAGCTATTTTCATTTCTGCAGTTATTTTTACGAAAAAACTATTATTTCATGCGATATCGTGGAACTTTATCTTATTAACTGGCTAATTGTAACGCTGACTGCATAGATAAACGGTAATCATAAAATATTAAAATAAATGATAATTAGTTGTGTAGAATGAGTTAATGATCTTTCAAATTAGTCAATAAACAAAAAAAAACGGCTAAAAGTAGGGTTTTTGGGTGCATTGACTTACGTTAAAGAGGTGCGATTTCCAGATTTCGTGAGATTCTTCTGTATGGACTAAAAAGTAATTACTAAATAAGTGTCAAAATAGTATTTAAGTGACTCTTTTATTCTCATAAAATCATAGTTTATTCCTCATATATTTACAATTATGTATTATAATTGTTCAGCATCAGATTCTTCTGAATCCCACCCATCCTCCTCTTCTCATTCACTCGAAGAATTTTGAGACTCTTGCAAGACCAAGAGATCACGAACCTCCTGCGGAAGATCTTTAAGGCCCCGGCATTTGTTTAGTTCAGTTCCTAATGTGCTAGTAAAAGGATCTGATATTAGGATCAGTCTCCGGAAAATATCCTCATTAGTGTGAAGTCGAGATATTTTTCTCGCGTTATGCTCGCGATATATTCTAATGTCTTTATTGCGAGATTCCTGGGCCTCCTCCGACAGTTCTCCAATAGGAAGAAGAGCCGACTCGATGACATCTGCACCATGTATTAACACTTTGTGCACAGTGGGTGGCATGTAAAACCAACCATAATGTCTCACAAAATTTTCCGCTGTATCCGAGCAGAACTTTTTAAATTTTACTGAATCAATCAAAAATCCGCAAGACAAAGACCTTAAAATTGTTGAGTATTGAAAGATTAACTCTTCCTCTACTCCTGAAAATTAATTAACTATGTTATTTCATGTGAAAAGTGCTGCATAAAGCAATAATAAAAAGATGTTATATTGCAACAATGAAAAGAAAGCATTCAAAAATATTGACCCTCACCAGTAATTTCAGCCGATAGGCGAGAATTTTTGAAGAAGCGCCTAGCTGAGTTTCCATCACTGGATGTACCATATTTTGGCTTCGGCACATCAACTAAAAGGCCCATTCTCTTTTTAAATTCGTAGGTACCTATTAAAAAATAAGACTGATAGAACAATATCCCAGGGTACCCCATATCACCATTAGAATACCAGGAAAATACGAACCTGAGGTGCTTTGAAGGTTGCGAAATACATCAGGGAAATCAACAATTTTGTCCAACCAAGTGCAATTTCTCTTCAAAAAAGAAGAGTTTGATCGCGAACTAGCTCGCCATCCTCTCTCGTTGGAATAAAAAAAAATTCATGTTTAAAAAGTTATTAAGCTCTAGTTTTGCCTCCTCGTCTCCGTGTAATCTAAAAAAACTCTCTAGATATGCATTCAAATTCCTTTTTCGAGCATCTATGGTTTTCTCTTTTTTCTCCAGCATTTTTTCGTGCAGTTTACGCCGCGTAAATGCCCATGACATTGTTGACAGTCAACAATAAAAAACACAGGTTTGCAAAAAGCTACACAACAGTCTTCTTTCTAAAAAGTTTAAATATCAAATAGAGGGAAAATATGAAAAATTAGAGCGGTGCCTCGTCTCAGACCAATTTAAAAAAAAAAACGGAAACAAGAAACGGAAACAAGAAACGGAAATAAATGAAACATAGTATACCTGCTCCATAATCCTTATTTTTGTGGTTGTCAGGAACTAATAAATCACTTAATCACAATTTTTTTAGTTATCACAACACTATAACTTCTTTGCGAGATCACTGTAAATCACAAAAACTTAAGTCAAAATAGGACTTCGCAATTAGTGATGGGTATGTGTTCACATCGACAGAGAAGTTGAAACTGAAGGGTACCAAAATGTTTCGACCGAAATTTGGATGGTGTTAAAAAGAGGAGTAATCTTTACCAACGGAAATGTGGGTATTCCCCTGGATAACTTGTTGGGGTAGGGTTGGACCCCGTAAAGAAAATGTGAAATGTTTGGATTTTGAGCGAAAATGCATACTAGCGGCGGACCTGCAATAAAATCCGTCCAAAAGGAAGCGGGTGGAGGGTAAAGACCTCATCTATCAACACGTGCAGCTTCACTTGCAAGCCAGACCGCCCCTAGAAAAGCAATAAACTCAAGTTGGGTGGTGCGCCAAGTGGCAAAATAGCAAAATGACAAAAGATGGCAAAATGTCCCGACTAAAGACCCCTTCCCACTTCCCTGAGGTCCGACACGTGTTCGGGTAACGGGTCTCTTGCCCGTTCGGATTGAAAGAAAGGGAAGACGGTTGTGGGTTTTCCCGGTAGCAGTGCATGTAGCCTGTCGTATTTACTTCAATCTATTACCAAATCGCGATTGAAGTCGTTCTGAGAAGCGATCGACGAAAATATTTTATCTCCTCTCCCAGCGTCCAAACTGCGCTTAACCTAATTCATATTGTTCCGAAATTATTCTATTGGTCCACACACAGATAAAGTTTGGATGATTACAAAGTATAAAATAGGTTTTAAAATGCTAAAATTCTTATTTTTGTGATTCTGGCCCATGAAACAGTGGGAGACACATTTTACCATGTGCCTACACTGCGCTGATGCTAGCGTGTCGACGCTCACGTCTACCGCGGCTAGGAACATAAATCGTTGTTATTCGCTGACTCGCACAGATTTGCAGTTAATTTCTTTACTAATATCTTTATAATACTGTACTTTATTGTCACCAATAGCCGAATTCGCGCAAATCGACGTCACTTTTTTTATAACTCAACATTTATGCGAATTTTTCCGAAAAAAATTACTCCCCTTCAAATAATTCTACAGCAATCATCAACATCTCTATAAGGTTGAAATATATATTTTATGACAGTTAAATGTCTATATTACTATAGTGCAAAGTTAGTTTACGAATATAATTGGCGGCGTAAAGCCAAAAATAAATCTAAAATGCGTAATTTTCGAAAAAACGGAAAAATCAAGTTACCATTAGAAATAGTGCTACTTTGACGCAATATATCTAAGCAAGCAAATTTTTTTATAAAAAAGTAAGCATGAAAGGTGATACCCCAGACATATTACTGCATAACTTCTATAGTCTAAGTGAGATTCAAGAAAGTCGAAAAAATGATTTTTGTCCACCTTTTTCCGGATCCGGACCACTGTGCGACGTGACGGCGCGATGCTTACAAGAAAAGCAAACAGGGCATTTTAAAAATACGTCACTAAGGGAGAAACTCCCCTGCCTGCCGCTTGTTTTTGACCTAGGATTACAGATAACTGACTTACACTGAAAACCAAGGCCACTCAGTTCCCCTCAGACTTTCGACCGGTGAAGGGGAGGGGGGAAGATAAGAAGTTTGTGTAAGAGGCGCACCCTCATTTTCGGCTGCAATTTTTGGGAAAAAAGGTGCACCTCTTACACGAGCTTATACGGTACGTTGAGGAGAGGACATGTTGGAAGAGGTCGACCGTTTTCTGGTCGAATCTCGCTTCGAGGAGCTTCAAGGTGTAACTGATTGGGACTCTGGTGAAAAGCGAAATGACATCAAAGCTCACTAGTATGTCCTGTTCTTCAATCCGAATAGTTTTTAGGGTCTTGACGAAATCTGTGGAGTTCTTGACGTGGTGATCGCACCAGCCCACGAAGGGGGACAGAAGACTTGTGAGATGTCTCGCCAGGTTATATGTCGGAGATCCTATTGCGCTCACAATGGGCCTCAAGGGAACGCCTTCCTTGTGCACCTTAGGCAGGCGGTACAGCCTGGGTGGCACTGGTGCCTGTGGTATAAGGTTTTTGGTATCCTCCGATGCTGAGATGGACTAATTAAAATGGAAAAAATTACTGGGACCGTGTCCTGAAGGAGTCAGTAGAAATCAGGTTTGAGGGGAAAAACATGAACCGAGACTCCGGCTTCCACCTGAGCAATGCGTGGAAACCAGCTCTGAAAAAGCTGAAGGGGGAGAGGACACGCATTGGCCCGACCGTCGACCAATCAGAGCCCACCTGAAACCAACGCGACGGTATATAGGAAGGACACAACTTGGCTAATCCATTCACCCTGAAGACGATGGCAGACTTAGCCTTCGAAACGTCGTTGGTGCAGTAAAACCCTTGGACCCGGCTGGAAATTGTAGTTTTCGGAAAATAAAATACATTAGTGAAATTTGTTATTATATAATTATAAATTTCATTTATTAAGACATTACAGAAAAAAATAACAGCCATCTGCCAATTAGAAAGCACTTTTTAAAAGAAATGAAAACGACACAGGTGGCTGAAACCAAAGGAGGGATTAAAAAGCACCTGGGGAAGGCGTGCCGTTAGACAGACCTTAAAAGGGCTGGCAACAACATATTACAAGGCGAATGAACCTTTTCCTTGCTTAACGGCAAACATATTTCAACATTCAATGCCATCGGTTAAGAAACGCAATGAAGACAACCATAAAAGCATCTTTTTATATTCACAGATAAGAAATGCAAAAACTATGAAGCGCTCTTGTTGAAATTTACTGGAATGGGAACATAAGATTTGAAAACCAAACTACTTCCCGCTACATGGGAAAGAAATGGAAGATAATATTAATATTTTAATATCTTATTCAGAATCTCTAATTTATCGGCATAAATAATAACTTCTCAATTCAAAATAAATCCATGCTTCAGTTTTTAACTCTTACCAAATACTTTGGGTCTTAGCATTAGGTATTAGCAGTGACGAGACGTTTGCCAACTTCACTCCCTCCAGTTTCTATTTTCATGGCTTCCAGCGTGCAGGCAGAGCAAGAGGCGGGGAAGATACAAAGGAACGCGTACTCGCACAGCGGCATTCAACACGAATAGCATGGACAAAAGCAATTCCAAAGGCAGAGCCGCCATTCGGTCGAGGGGGGATTTAAATAGGTCGACAACGATCTTGAAGGATCGCTTGGCATAATGAGGCTTTGTCCCGGGAGGAGTCGAGGGGAGTGGAATGGCTGATGAGTGATATGCAGAGAGGGGCCGAAGGAAGCAAGGCGATGCATGAAAGCAGTTGAGCCTACAGCCACGGAACTACAACCACGGAGGCTTCTCGTTACGGAATAAACGTGAAGACTGCGGGAAGCTTATTTATTGGTGCTGCCATAATTATGTACCGCAAAGGTTGCAGGTAAGCGTGCATGTTAAATTAATACAGTAAACTCTTGATTTTACGAAGCAGGATTTTACGAAGTTTTCGATTATACGAAGTGATATTGCGGTCCCGGTGAAAAGCCTATGCTAAATACATGGCGCTATTCGATTATACGAAGTTTCGATTATACGAAATGTTTTGAATTTACGAACCTCGGCTCGGTCCCTAGGAGCAAATGGCATTCGTTTATACGAACTACGGCGAAAAATTTGTCAACAAAACTAGTTACGCCGGCGTAAGTAGCTAAAAAATCAGCGCTTCCAACTGTGGTCCATCTAAAGTGCGAAATCATAAATGATAATGCAACTTTGGAGAGAAATGGGTCGCCAAAAACCTCACTGTGGGAATTTAGGGGGAGTAGGATTTAAAATATCGCGGCTGACATTATGCCCCTATTTACGTGCCTGTTCGTAAACATAGCATCGACAATAATTCGTAGTTTAACATGTCAGGAAGGTCGCGCGGAGTATTTCGTACACCCCTAATTAACCCTTTGCACTGCTGTGAACGTACTTCGAAGACTACTTGACTACTTTTCGCCGAAGTACTTCGAAGGGTCCCTAATCCGGGACCCTTTCCTCGACGAGCTCACCCTCGCTGGCCCCTGAAACTGGGCTATTTTTTAATGCATTACCTGACGCAACCCTGGGTTTCAAAGGGCAAAGGTGCCATGGGGGGAAAAAGAGTAAAGTGCGTGTTACTGTGGGGCTGTGCGTCAACCAAACGGGCACGGACAAAATAAGCCCGTTGTCATTGGGAAATTTGAAAGGCCACGGTGCTTAAAACATGTAAAATTGGAAGCCCTCCCCGTTTTTTACCATGCAAATAAAAACAGCTGGATGACCCGAGAAATTTTCCAGCAAACGGTTATACGTCTACAGAGAAAAATTGCTGGAGAGAACAGCAAATTGTTTTAATAATGGATAATGCCACCGTTCATAAATACGTGGAAGATCTAAAATTGGCTAATGTTCGAGTCCTCTTTTTACCCCCGAACTCGATTAGCAAGTCCCAGCCCTTGGACCAAGGCATTATCCAGAATTTTAAAGTCCTATACCGGAAGAAGCTTGAGCGGTATTACTTGCGATGGATCGGTATGTATACATTCATCTTTTTTGCTCATGTGCGTTTGGATATCGATTTAGATATTTTTATTCATGATTATCATTCTTTCAAATCTATTTGCTACTTTTATAAATGGGAACAGAAATTAATAACATCCCGAAATGGACGTTGATACATGCAATCCGCGCCATATTATCTTTTCGTGTATATATTGGCCTTTGTGAATGAACAACTTAAATATCTTAAGTACTGGGCTCTATTTACCGCCAATTTATATTTCAGGCTTCTCGTAATGAAGACGCACTTCCAAGTCTAACCATGAACTTTCTTCTCACGCGCTTTCCCGTTCTCCCATGCTGTGGTTCTGTCTTTCCAAAGCCGTCCCTTCCCTCCTGCCGCCTTTGGCTGATCTTGCTGACACCCACCTTACGCATCCCAAACCCCTCCTACCCCAGCATTTCCCATTCGCTCCCTCCCTAAGGTGACTGAGCTTGTGTGCGTCGCAAAAAAATACGGCCCCCAAAAGTAGACTGAGGCAGAGCTGAAGGCCATTTCCCCACCCTTCTTTGTCCTGCCCCCTTCACCAGTCATTGTGCTGACCACACTTCTTCCCTCAGGCAATCCCCATCCCACTCTTATTCACCCCACCCACTGGGAACGTTCCCCGATTGTGGAGAAGGGCATGGTTCATCTTTACCTGCAACGGGTGGAAGTTATTAACCGGAGAGAGGCGGAAGAAGTATCTTCCACTATCGGGAAAATGGTGCCGCGCTTATAATTGTCTCTCTTCTTCTCAGCTGACTTTTCAATTGAAATTAATTTTTTTGCTCTTTCCACACTATATTTATTTACGATTATGGCGCGACTATTTTTTAGTGCTAAAACTAAGAAAATCTTTTCTCTATGTCAATGATCCTTTGCCTAACTTTCAATACGGCGGAGAAAGGAACACGAAAACTAAAATGAGGTGACGGTACAGGTTTTTGCGTGTCATTTTTTGGGAATTCACGCTAGCGAACCAATACTTAACCACGTTGAGAAATGATAAAACGTCTCTAGTAGGAAAACAATCAATGTGGATAATAACGTTTCTATCTTTATTTCTCCGATACTGTAAGATGTTTCTCCTGTCGTTTTCCGGTTGGAACCTTGCTCCTGGCGGCATAAAAGGAGAGAAACATACTATATGAACAGGTCACCTCACACCCGGTATGAAGAATACAGTCCTGATGAAGAATTAAGTCTTTTATGGCAACGTCTGCGAAGATGATGGAACACAGTAGTCGGACGGAGAACTCAAACAGAATTTACTTCAAATATTCGCCAGAAGATAATCACATCCTACGTTATTTATGATCGTAATCGAATCTCAGTGAAAATAGAGCACATTCTGCTGAAAATACGAAGTAACTCGAAATATTAACTTACGAAGGCTATTTTGGAAACGGGCTAAGACCCTTGTTTTTCTTTTTTTCTCGTCACTGAGCGATAGAGGGCGACATAAATGGCGGTTAGGCCGGCTGCCGCTAAAATTCCGTGGGTGTCAGAAACAAATATCTATCTTTTGCATACTTAATAGTAGCTATAATTGGCTCCTAACCACAAATTTATAACTGTTAATTCTTATAATAAACATTGCAATTCATTATTTGATTACGTTTTCTAAACTGGTCGGGAATTTCTTTAGCGATCGTTGATGTTGAAGTATGAACAAGAAATGGGAATTTTATAGTGGTATAATTATTTAACGATTTTTCACATGATAAATCGATAGCAAAAAGCCTTCTCTATGAATTATACTGAGAATAACCACCGAAAACATTTAAATAAGACCACTAAAGACAAAAAACGGCGGAAGAAACAAAAGCGAACATTTTTTTCGTGACTTATGAAAAAGGTTTGAATTTACGAAACTCGATTTTACGAAGTGCCAATTTTCCGGTCCCACTGACTTCGCAAAATCAAGAGTTTACTGTAGTCAATTTTGCTTGGATTATAGGCTTTCGAAGCATTCACAAAATCGATATAATTGACACATTTCATCAACATTATAGAGTATTACCACCCTCGACAAGAAAAAGAAAGTATATTTTTGGGTTGGGGCATGCAACTAACTTGGAGTATGAGTTGAGATGGGGACTTTCGTTCAGTTGTTACAGCAAATATAGTTTCCGACTCGTCATAAAGGCCGGCGTACTTCTGATTCACAGGAGATAAGACAGAATAGCGTATTCCGGAATTCACCTGCAAAGGAAGGTAGGAGCACGGTCTTAGAATATGAGAAGGTCTGGACACTCTCCGTTCAGGCATGGTCATTTAATGAAGCCGTTTCCCGTTGAGGCCGGTAGGGGCGCCACCTATCCTGAAGGGCAAGTTTCCTACGTATCTGTATACGATACTTCAGTAATTATGAACTAATTTATGGCAAAAATGAATATAAACACATCGACAATGGTTACTAGTTAACAAGTTCATATGCACTTAACATCTTATAGCGAAAAATACCTAGAAATCGTTCTCATACGTGAGTATTAATCAAATGGAAGGCGTTGGATTTCAGCTTCGTCTGCTTCCATACCTTTGTAAAATCAGTTACAGCCATAACGAAAGATTGTCAGCAGTTAAAACCCTATGTAGTGAGGAAAGGTATATTTAAGGAAATAATTATTTATAGCTATCTTGTGGTAAACGTTAATATAAGTTGTCATAGAAGCTACGTACGCACCATTGCCTCTGAGCCCATCGGCATGTTTCCACGGCCTTATAAGAATATAGATGTTATTCCTTGCTTTCAAACACTATTAACAAATATAATATCAGAAACGCAAACGGCTTCTTACCAAGGCCGAAGTGAAATACTTCTTATGAAGTGACGTGTGTTAATGTTTTTAATCTCCTGAGTCTCGATCAAGTGATAATAATAATGGCAGGGCACAGCAAACCTAAAAAATGATTCTATCCTAGGGACGTTTTGCGGGTATAGAATAGGCATATTTAATCGTTGAACGGGGTGAATAATTTCCGGAAGTACCATTATTACCGTTAAAGGCTATTTTATAACGATGCTTGCCTACTCACCAAAGGAATAATTTGAGATTTAAGGAAGTAAAATACCATATGAAAGATAAGAACGAAAGAGATTTTGCAAATAATTTCCGAATAAACTTCCACGAAAACAGTGCAATGGATATAATCCGAGGGATTCGCGGATGTCTGATCACTTTCAGGTGCTGGAAAATCTGAAATATTATCCCTCGCCCAAAAATAAGATGAGTAGTACGACAGCAGGGGTGCCGACTTACAATAAATATTGAGGGGGCCCAAACCGAGGACCTTGCCCCGGTAAATTTTATAAGTTGTGAAATTTAAGTTTTTTTAAGCATTTTAGAAGAGCCATATGATCAACATTAGAACCCTGATCACTCGAATCTCGATATCTGGATACTCCGGGGAAAATTGACTAGCCTGACACATTTTTTCCTCACGTCTGTTACGAATTTTTGGGGGGGCTCGGGCCCCCTCAGGCCCCATGGAGTTGGCGCCACTGTACGACAGAAACCACAGGCTAATACTGCTAATACGCGGTAAATGTACTTTTCATGAGAGTTGCACGCACCATCGATAACAGCTGCATTAAAAGAAATCATCGAAAGAGGTATTAAGAATGAAAACGATTCACATTTTTCCAACTTATATAATGTACACACACATCAAATCTACATTTCCAGAATGATTACACAATGCTATTGAAACTGAGATTATTTATACAATCAATGCAAGGTAATGTCATGAAAAATAAATTTTAAGTACTCACAATTTAACATTTCTATTAATTCTTTCTATTACTAATTTCTATTTCTAATTACCAATCATTCTAAGAGATTCAATTTAGTAGGGGAGAATGATGAATAATTGATGAAAGCCGTCGCACATCTTGCATTTTCTCAGTGTTACTTCATTCCTCCACTGTGAATGACATTGACCACTGGAACAGCAGAACCTGTAATTTAAAATATGTATAAATTTTGGAGCTTTAGCACACCAAAAAAAGGAATCGTACAGCTGTTTCATCGCTTCTCAGGGTCCTTGGGGACTCTAAAAAGCGAAATCCCCGAAGTCTTGTGGCCATAACCAGTGGTGCAACGCGGTACCACACACGTCCACGGCATTTTCCTTTTTTCAGTAAATCCGCGACATATATCCATGAAATATTAATGTAGAACAATAAGGAAATAATGCAGAAGACTAACATTCGAAAATAAATGAAAACTAAATCTTAATCAATTACAAAAATGACTATTTCCACTCACCTGTAGTATGCGCTCAACAATACGGAAATTAACTTACCCGCTAATTCTTGCCCTCCAGAATACGTGGCGCCGCCCCGGCAAACGTGCGGCAGGTTGAGGAAACGACTTCAATAAAAGACCATGGGTTCCCAATGGAGTGGGATAGGAAGTGTCATGGGGCTGGGTAGGAGGAACAGCCAAAGTCCCGTCCACACAACTCCATGACTACGACGGTCGCCCTTCTGACGTCGCTTCCTGTTGACGAGAGGCGCGCCTGAAATGGAAATCTTCGCATCAATGCGAATCCGCAAGGACACATCGGTGTCCATCAAACAAGACATACTCACGCAAGGCGGCAAGTGGGAAAAGTCCAATTGAAAAAAACACAGCACCTGGAGAGCGAGGCAAAAGAATTCAATGCCACGGCAAAATGCCTCCGCATACAAATCACGAATGAAAATCATTCGAAAGTAAAATTCACTTTGTGTGTGTCCCGCTGGCACTTTATACCCGACCATGTTTTGGACATTGCTTAGTCGTCGCCAAGTCTCCTTGTCATTGTTAATACTTGAGCAGAGGATTATCAATGATTTCCTTTCGTGGCATACTTAACGTTAGAAATTTTGAAGGTTACAAGTGAGAGCAACAATGATGCACTAAAGGGTAAAAAATCTTTTTAAAAATCTAGTTCTAGTGCCCCCACCGAATTTGTAAGTTCATTATTTGTATGTATGCAATGCTGGATTAGTCTGTCTTGGAGTCGATCATTTCATCCGTTGGCAATTCGGATTAAATTAAATGCTCTTCAATGAGTGATTTGGAGGGGGAAAATATGGTAATTGATTCACCTCTGAAAAATACTCTGCAATAAAGTTCGCAAGTCTTTCGTGTTTGAATTATTACAATTGTCTTAACCTATAATTTTGCCTTCTATGTGGCATAGGATTTAAAGGAAACGAAAAAAATGTCCCTCCGCAGAAAAATACAAAAAAATAAGGCGTTTATTCACACAACTACATTCACTTTTGCGAGAAAGATTTCTGTAGAGTGCCGTGAAAGATTTAAAAATCTAGGTTCATCGCAATGAAATAATATTCTAGAGGCATAAGCATATTCATGGTCCTGCATTAATTCCTTTGGATCGGAATAGCGAGCTGAGAAAGCAATTCATGGAGTAGTGAAAGCAAAAGAAAAGAGGAGAATGAGATAGAGAGATAATTTCAATAATGCTCCCTATTTTATTCTTGTGCGAACCATGGTCTCCGGATATTATCAAAGGCACTGCTAAAAAGAATATCAAGTCATGCGCTGAATGAGTGAATGTGGTGCTACAGGAGAATGAAGAAACTCAAATGGATCAACCAAGTCGACAATGAGGAAGCCCTTGGAATAGCAAGAGAGAAAAAGCCTCATGAAAACTTTGATGAGAAAACAAAGCAACCAAATAGGCCATACCTGGAGACATGGTGGCCTGATGAAGACAATTGAAGAGTGACATGTGGATGACTAGAATAGAAACGGAAGTTTACGAATAAAAATATGGAACAGATAAAGGACGATGTGAAAGAGACAGAATACGAAAATGAGAAAGCAATAGCAGACAGTAGAATTGCGTGGAGGTCAAACCAATCTTAGACTTGCTGACCAATAGTGATGACGATAACGATATTGCAATAGCGATGACTGCATTCGCCCTCCCCCTCTTCCTCTCTTCTCATCTACGCTGTGCCGACGGAGCGACCTGGATCTCTCGCTCGTTCATCACCGGCGGAGAAACTCTTCACCCCTGCCCTGCTGTGCTCTCTGCGGTTGCCGGGCACTGGACAGCGTCGCATCGGCCTGCCAACCGCTGGTCCTTCAGGCTCACCTATTGTGTTATAATTGTGTTGAACTTTAAATTTTGTATTAAAACCATACTGTCTGAAAATGTGGTTTATTTCCGCCACAGTCTGAGATGGTACTATCCACTGCAGCACTCAATTTACACAAGGCCAAGAGATCCAGCCACTGAGCCTTCGAACACAATTAATCGGCTGCTATCCCAACACCCTCCGCCACTCGCCCATAGAGGCTACTAGTGGGGCACCAAGTCAGTAATTGTACCTCACAGCTGCTTGTGTGTCTGCCTCGACTTCCAACCGCAAGTAGCGGCACGACTCCAACCAGTTCATTGAGGTGTAGCGTTGATTATTCTAAGATAAATTACTTACATTATTTACCTCGGTATTTCATTTCGTAGTTTTCACAATGTTGCGCTAGAGAGCTACGACGAAGAAGAACTAGATGACTCATCTAAGTAATTCGGAAATTTGGAGATAAGTACGAGAGAGGTCTTTCAGAAACCTTGGGGAGAAGATGTGCGTTTTAATCGTTGAAAGATCGGAGGAGGGGAGAACGGCAGGAGTATATACCACGGATGAGATATGCAGAGAAGGTGCTGAAGGATATAAAGCTGACAAATTATGAAGGTATTATAAGAATAGCTAACAGGAGCAAGGAGTGGAGGGCTGAGTAGAACCTATCTTTGGACTGACGACTGATCACTCACATAAGTGAACCCAGGTCACAAGGGGTGAGGTTGATAAACAATCCAAACGTATCAAACACTAACCCATCAATTTTTGGCATTCATAAATTCTCAAATTCAATTAATTACATCCACACCTACGTGCCACATACTCCCCCGCAAGCCACCGCAACAAGCGCGTGGCGGGGGATGTTTGGATACCACAAGTTTACAAGAATGAGAAAGAGAATTGCGTGTTGAAGTAACTTGCTTGAGTTTCACCAAGCAAGTTGCCATCAAATTTGCTTTATTTGGAGTGATTTTAAAGTTCCTCATTTCCTACTAATGGCGATGTTTTCACTCCACGCGATAATGTATGAATATGCTGAATGCGAACTTCAATTTTCAGAGATATTTGTGATTTACCGTCACTTATCTCTATGAATTCTCTCTGATGACAATCAATTGTATTATTCTACCTTATCTCCCTCTATTCTCTCCAATTAGAAACCATTTGTATCCAAAATCCCTCGCACACCCGAATCTGGAACGCTTCTGTGATTAAAAGACGCATGTTCCCGCGATGCTGCCCGCGATTTCAACACCGTCAAAACCACGCTCATTGAAATGAAAATTCCATACAATACATACTGTCTCTCAGAAAATAGGCGCCGGGAATTTGCCCTTAGCGGAACCTTTCCCTCTGTGGCGGACGAGCAAATCAAAACTGAACTTCTTGACCTAGGTTTTCCTATTGTCTCATGCAAACGCATATTCTCAACACGGCCATCAGACAGGCAACGTCAGCGTGGAACTATGTCGGTTCCTCAATACCCGACCAAAGTGGTCCAAGTCGTTGCCGAATCCACAATCGACGCGGCAGCTCTCATGCAAATTACACACCTGACAGGCCTCAAAATTACCATCACAATCTTCAAAAAACCTGCACAACCAGTACAATGCCACCGCTGCCAAGCAATTGGGCATACTAAGAACTTCTGCAACCTCCCTCCAAAATGCGTGCGTTGAGGAGAAGGCCATATTAGCGCAGAGTGGAAAAAGACAACTGAAACTCCTGCCACATGTGCACTTTGCGGCAAGGCCCACACAGCTACCTACAGCGGCTGCGAAAAGCACCGCACAGCGAAAGCTGCCATGACTGCCCGCCGCAGCACGCCAGCTACTAACTCACTTCCCACTCCAGAACCCACTCCCCTGCTTCGCTCATTCGCCGCAGCCGCAAACCCACAACAATTTCCTTCCCTCACCAATGACCTTCCCGCAGACCAACCTTCAGATCCCAACGACCTTACCTCCTGGTTCCAATCCAACAGCTCCCAACTTTCCTCCCTTCAATCCGTTTCAGCAAGGAAACACTTCCTTCTGTCTCAAATGCTACTCCTCCAAGACTCACCATGAACATACACACTACAGACGTTAACTCTCTACATGTTATCTCTTGGAACTGCAACGGCGTACGGACTAAAAAACATGAACTCCTCCAGTACGCCATCGACACCAACATAGACATCATACTCTTACAGGAAACACACCTAAAACCCACACTCTCCTTTTTCTCTCCACACTACAAAACCTACAGACTGGACCGCAACACAACACGTGGCAGAGGAGTAGCAATTCTGGTCCGTAAGAACATTCCTCACTCCCTCCTCAACTCTCCCATTCCCGACGTGTTCGAAGCTCTTGGTGTATCGATCCACACAAAAGCCGGTCCCTTAAATATATACACAGTATGCAGAATCCCTACCAAACACATGACAGTGGACAACCTAGAACGCCTGTTTTCTGTACCAAGCGGTATCTTCTTCGGCGACTGGAATGCTAAGCATTCATTTTGGAACAGCAACCGGACCAACAAAAACGGCAGAATCCTCTACAACTTTATTAAAAACAAAAACATCCTCCCACTTTCCCCACTCCAGTCAACGCATTATGCCCCACGATCATGCGACATTATTGATTTTGGATTCTCTCTAAACCTTCCCATTAAATTCACTCCCTCCGTTGTTTACTCCTTCACCCCCGACCATATGCCCTTAAAATTCTCCATCCCCATATCCAATAAGCAACTAATACCTTCCAAATTCACGGTAACAGATTGGGAAAAATTCCCTCTCCTGTTAAATGATTCTCTCTCCACTCTCCTCCCAATCTCAAATCCCACCCCACAATCAATAGAGAAACAGGCAGAAGCACTTAAAACAGCCCTTCACTCCGCAAAAGACAGCGTCTCACGCACTTTTGTTCCCCGCAACACCAGACCTGACAGATTCCCCAAATACTTAGTCTCCCTGATCAAACTCCGCAACTCGGCCCGACATATCTGGCAAAGATAACACATTCCTGCCAACAAGATCAAGTACAACAAACTTGCCAACACCGTCACGCAACACCGTCAAAGCCGAGGTCAAGAAATACAGTACTGCGCTCTGGGAAAACCACATCAATAACCTCACGCTAGAAAATCCCACAGAAAGCCACCAAAAACCGATCTGGAGAACCCTACGATCCCTAAAAAGGGCAGACAAAAATCTATTCCACCCAATTATCGCCGACTCCAACCTCATATTCGACCCAGCTGAAAAAGTCGAAATCCAAGCAGACCACCTTCAGAAAACCATGGCCCCTGACCAATCACTTTCCCCTTTAGAACCTACAATCAATTCATTCCTAAGAACTCTCCATTCTTCATCCGTGTTCACTCCCATTGCTAACCCCTCAATAGTCCAAAAAATTCTAAACTCCCTCTCAACTAAAAAAGCACCCGGGCTAGACAATATTTCAAACACTCAGTTGAAATATGCCAGCCGTTCCCCAAACTTTCTATTCCTTCTTTCTGATCTCTTCAACCATTTCTATTCTTTCCCTTTCATCCCACCTGCATGGAAACAGGCAAAAGTTATCCTTCTTCCAAAACCGGGCAAAGATCCTAAAATTCCAGGCAACAGTCGTCCCATTTCTTTACTTTCTAACCTCTCCAAAATTCTCGAAATTATCGTTCTTCAACACCTAGAATCCTTTTCATCAGAACACATCATTATCCGACCAGACCTGCTTGGGTTTCGAATAAAAATGTCTGCCCCACACCAAATCCTACGTTTGGTGGAAAAAATATCTCACGGTTTTAACAGTCGCAGAAGCAGGTCAACCATGAACGCAGTAGCAATCGATGGCAATGGATAAATCGCAAAGCGGCAAATTCTGATTCACATCCAATACGGGCGAGGTTTTCATTGAAGTCGTCAAAATCGGCCTTTAAAATAAGAAAGAAAAATAGAGAGAGGTTTTCGTGCCAAAACTTCCGTTCAAATACTGCTGTTTTCAAACAGTGCACACAAGTTGGAAGAAGGAAGCTGGCTGATGACCACACACACTATCGAAAGACTCGGAAGTGGATATTAGTTACGTAGGGAGGCGGAGAAAGGCCTCCCGGCCAGACCGGCAGTTCACGTAAATTGATGTGCGCCGCGCTGATTGTGTTAACTACGCAAACAACGAATATAATTAGCATTTTTTAAACTCATTAGTCATGTGATATCAAAGATTAGCCAAAATTTAATTTAATTTTCTCAAACAGCAGGTTCTATGAAAATATTCCTCCATTGCAATCGTGACCTCTTTTGTCTTTCAGCCTTTGCCATTGTGAAGCGCATTGACACTCTTTGATCGCCACAGTGACGATACTGATGGCAGGGTTAGCAAGTGAAACGAAACTGATGTTTCGTTTCGACCTGGAGGGAAACGATAATACGAGGCCTAGGTTTAGTTTCGTTCCCGCACGAAATTAAAATCATCAAGGAGTTCAGCTTCATCATCATCTCGTGGTGTTCTGCCCATCGGCAGGTCCCCCGTGCCAACGCTGTCTCCATTCTCTCCTGTCTCCGGCCATCTCCCTCAAGTCTCCATATTTTCCAATTTTAACGTTGTCGATAATCTTCAGCCTTCTCCTTCTTCTGACCCCTTCCACTATTCCCTCCAAAGCTGCTTTCAAAATTCCATTCCCTCTCATCAAATGTCCCAGCCAGTTACCCTTCCTTTGATTTATACCCATCAAAGTTCTGTTCTCATCTATCCTATTAAGCACTTGCTCATTCCTAACTCGATCTGTCCACCATATTCCCTCTATCTTCCTCCAAACCCACATATCAAATGCCCGAATCATGTCCCTATCTCTCTTCCCCATCGCCCAAGTCTCACATCCATACACAAACACTCTCCACACAGATTTCACCAATCTCTTACTATATTTTAATTCCTGCGCTTTATTACAGAAGGTTCTATTCTTCTTCTTGAAAACTTCTTTCGTCATTCCTGTGCTGACGGGCGTAATAATTAAGAAGAATTCTGTGGGATAACTCGTTTATTTCAGAGAGCGGAAAACAGCGTAACAATCTCGTACTGTGCAACATGACAAACTCCCCGCTCCGCCGTCAGCCTGCCGTATTTATACTCATCGGCCGACCCACCGCTCCTACATCAGCCCACCGTAATCATACACGCCGGCAGACACCCCGGGATGAAGGTCGCCCTGTTCGACCGCCAGAGCTCGAACCCGCCACATCTCTCCTTCTGAAAAAAAACGAATAAAATATGTGGCGGCAAAAATGCCGTTACTGCATCTGCAGTCTTTGTGGAGGACGAACGATCACTCCTCTTCGTCCAGTTCGGTACTCTTGTACTGCTCCGTCTGCTCTCTCCGGCTGAACCTCTTTTTCACGAGGGTCTAGGAATGACCCCACGAACTCAGGATCGGGTCTCCCCTCCAATTCTGCTGGTGCCCGAGTCAGAGTCAGCGCTGCTCGATTTCTTCTCACGACTTCATGGCCGGTCTCCATGGCGAAGATATGATCGAGGACGACCTGCCTCTACAATGATTGTCCCATACTCCCGGCGGTCTTTCACCCATACTCTGTCCCCCGCTGTCAGTGAAGGCAGTTCTCAGGCGCGATGCCGTCGGTTGTAATTCCGCTTAGCCCTCTCTGTGATGAAGTGGTTCTTGTGCCGGAGGGCTTCGAGGTCGGGCCACTTAGGAGCTAACCGCATGTGACCCATTGGGACGTTTGTTCTGAGCTTTCGACCCATTAGTAACTCTGACGGAGAATACCCCGATTCCAACCTTGAAGATCGATATGCGAGAAGGCCCAAACATGGATCTGTTTCTTAGGCGAATATATTTTTTACAATTTTGACTGCTGCTTCCGCCTGGCCATTGCTTTTTGGATGATATGGACTGCTCGTTAGAAGTTCAAAACCGTATTCTCTCGCAAAATTTCGGAAGTCATTTCAACTAAAAGATTATCCATTGCCCATTATCCGCCCAGACGATTTCGGGAATACCATGCCGCGCGAAAATGGCTTTCAGTTTCCCAACCAATAAAGGTGCCCTAGTGTTCTCCAATCTAGCGACCTCAGGATATTTTGAAAAATAGTCAACTGCAACTAGATATTCTCGACCGCGGCTGTGGAAAATGTCAATCCCAACGACCTGCCAGGGTCGCGCTGGTGTCTCACTCGGCTTTAGCGGCTCCACTCTCCCTGGCCTGCGTTCAAGACATTCAGGACATATACTAATTAAATCTTGAATTTCTTTGCCTACGCCTGGCCACCACACGGACTCTTGGATCCTGTTCCTACACTTGGTGATTCCCAGGTGCCCTGCATGAAGTCGACTCAGCATATCTCTCCTTAATGATTCCAGAATTCCAGATTCTTGTCCCCCGGACTAGAAGACCGTTAAGGAGGAAGAGGTTTGCATGTTCACTGTAGAAATTAGTTTCCTCTAGGCGTAATTTATCCTTATGTGGCCAACCTTCTTCAACATACTTTATCAATCGGCGCATTTTTTCGTCTCGCTGCTGCGCTTCCCATACCGCCTTGAGTAATTTGTCAGTCATGGGTGTTTCCGCGCATATTTCCTGGACATAGAGCTCCACCTCTTCGTCACTCAGAATGTCGCTCTCTCTCGGCGTTTCGGGGATCGGAGATCTTGAGAGCGCATCCGGTGTAAACAACTTTTTCCCTGGAACGTACACGACATCATAATCAAAGCGCATGAGGCGCATGCGAAAACGCCACACTCGAGCTGAGAGTTCACTAATGGGTTATGATCCCAAAAGCGCCACTAAAGGTTTGTGATCCATACCGAGAATAAATTCCTTCCCCAGTAAGTAACTAGAAAATTTTTCACACGCCCACGTGAGTCCTAAAACTTCCTTTTCTAATTGTGCATAGCGTCGCTCGGTTTCCTTCAAAGCGCACGACGCAAAACTGGTTGCCCTCTATTCATTATCAGGCTGCAGCTGTTCTATCACTGCTCCCAGGCCGTGCGGCGATGAGTCGGCTAGTATTCGCGTCGGGCGGTTCGTTTCGTACAATGCTAACGCTGGGGCGCTTGTCAACCTTCGCTTAATTTCTTTCCATGCGTCGGTGTGTACCTGCGTCCATGAGAGAGGTTCTTTTTCCTTTATCAACTCTCTCAGAGGTTGGGTGATGTCTGCCAAACGTGGTAGGAATTTTAAATGATAATGCACCATCCCCAAGAAGTGACGTATTTCGGTGACTGTTTCTGGCTGCGACATTCTTTCTGTGGCAGTGATCTTATCCGGGTCTGGTTTAATCTCCTCCGATGCCAATATAATATGACCCAGAAATTTAGTTTCCCTCACGCGGATCTTGCATTTGTCGCTGTTCAATGTAATTCCCCTCTCTCTGAGTCATTGAGGGACTGCCTGCAACCGCTCATTGTGCTCCTTTTCTGTCGCCCCAAACACAAGGATGTCGTCCATGACGTTTATTACTCCCTTTAGACCTGCCAATGCCTCTGACATTCGCCGTTGAAAGTGCTCTCCTGCCGATGACAGTCCCATAGGCATACAGTTGAAACAATATCTTCCGAAGGGCGTTATAAAAGTGGTCAGCAAAAGGCACTCTCTTCTTAGTGGGATCTGGTAATAGCCTCTACTAGCGTCCAATTTCGAGAAGAATTTTGACTCTGCCGCTCTTAGCAGGCTTAGGCATTCGTCAACTGACGGCAGCTCATGCCGTTCTCTCCGAATATTTTTGTTTAATTGCGTGAAGTCTACGCATATTCGGACTGATCCATCGGCTTTCGGGACGACCACCATGGGGGCACACCAATCCGTAGGCTCCTCTACGGGTGTTATAATCCCTTCTGCTTCCATTTTCTTGATTTCAGCTTCTACCTTATCTCTTAGTGGCAGGGGTACTCTTCTTGCCGTGGACACGGCATATGGCGCTGCTCCCTCTTTTATGCGAAGGACGTATGGCTCAGTCATTCTTCTGAGACCCTGGAAAAGTTCGTTGTAGTTTTCTTCCGGGTGGCCAGCCTTTATTTCCCGCAACCAGGATGAAATTCCGAGGCCAGAGATAGCAAGTAGTCCCAGGAGAGCGTCATCGACTCCCGGAACCACGTAGATCTCATCCTCGTATTCTCGATTCTTCCAGCGTAATGTTATTTTGAATTTGCCTTTGGCTGGCAATCTGCTGCGGGTAGGACCACTCAGGAACGAATTTGCGTTTTCCAAACGTATTCCATGAAATTTTTCAAATAATTCGGTCTCGATCACTGTGACGTCAGCACCCGTGTCGACTTTAAAAGAGATTTTCTACTTATTGATGACGATTGGGACTCTCCACCCTCCCATCGATATGCTCCCTAGAAAAAAATAGTCACCCTCACTTTGGCGTTGAGTGTTGATGTCTGCCACCGTTTTTTTTCTGCATACGGCCGCCCAATGTCCCTTTTTCTTACGTATGGCGCACGCAGACTGATGCGCTGGACACTGCACGAACACGTGCGACGGTTTCTTGCCGCACCTTTGACAATTTCGACCACCTTCCCTACTTTGATTAGCGTTTGTCGTTGTCCGTGATTTGGCGTGCGCTGGGACTTTCCTTCGCACGGCGTCCACCTCTGGTGCTCGGACCAGTGACGAGGAGGATTTACCTATTTCTACCGTGCTCCATAAGAGCGTCTGTTGTCGATGTACCACTTCAGCTTGCCTTGCTTTCGTTACCGCTCTCTCCAGCGTGAGGTCCGGGTCCAACTGTAGTGCTTCCGACAGCTTGGCGTTTTGTAGACCAACCACTAATCTATCCCTCACTAATTCCTCTTTCAAGGCGCCGTACCTACAATTTTTCGCGGGAATGTGCAAATCCCGTACAAATTCCTCTACCGTCTCGCTTTCTCCTTGTAATCGCTAATTAAAGTGAGCCCGTTCGTAAATTATGTTGACTTTTGGGACGAAATGTTCGTTGAATTTCTCGAAAACGACCTTATAAGTCCTTTCTTCTGTGGCGGTGAGGTTAAATGACAGCAAGATGTCGTCTGCATCGTCACCCATCGTGTAAATTAATGCATCAACCTGCTCGTCGTCCGGCTGCTTCGAAAATCCCGAGGCCCTACGGTATCGCTCGAATCGACGACTCCATCTCGGCCAGTCCTCTGCTACAAACGAAAAAGGCTGGGGAATGAACCATGACGGATTAGGATTCTACAGGGAGATGTTGGCGAACATACAAATGGGCCCAGCGGAGCAGATAGAGGAGTTCGCGGATCGTATCCGCGAAATAAATAGTCATACATGGAAGGAAGAGGAAGATTCCGCCGCAGCGGCAGCTCGGCGTACGGAGGCTGATGAGAGAGCTTTAGACGCCTTCCTAAATGGCCTTCCTGGTAGGGTGGGGGAGCACACGCGCCTCTCTATGCCAGAGACTTTCGACGCTGCTATATCCGCAGCCATGCGCGTGCGGGAAGCTGAGCGGAGGATCCGACCGGTGAAGGAGGGGCGAGAGGAGAGGAGCGTTTTCACGGTCCGTGATGGAGCTTGTCACACGTGTGGCCGCCTCGGGCATTTTGCAAGGGACTGTAAACAGCGGGGCAGAATGCAGTGTTTTAATTGCGGGAAGGAAGGACACTGGGCTAAAAGCTGTCGGGCACGAAGGCGAAGTAGTTTCAGCCAGCGTTCTGAGATGCCGTTAAACGGCTCCGGGGCCGGGCAAGTCGCCCGCAACGGCCCCAATTAAGGATCGTACTCCCATGTGTGCACCGCGAGGGGAATGGGAAAGACTTGGTGGTGACTGTGACGTGTGGAGGCATGCGGCGACAAATGTTGGTTGATACAGGGGCGCAAGTGAGCCTTTTAACACGTTCCCTGCCACGCGCCGCCATAGGGCGTCTCACATAACTTCAAATCGGAGTTAGTGAGACGCCATATGGCGTCTCGCATTGCTGCTGGACGCAACTAGTGAGACGCCAATGGGCGTCAAAGTAGCGTTTTCGTTGAATCATCAAGCGATGAATAGAACTTGAAATTTAAGCTACATTTTCTTATGCACTGATGAGACAATGTTATCTTCTGTGAAGGGAGGGTATTGGTAACACATTTCAGCTCGAATATAATTTTTTTTTCGCCTTCGGTTTCTCATGTTTTTTTCGAGAGTGCCATTTTTCAATGGCTCTATCATTCTATGTCTCAAGTGGAGCTTGAGGTATTATATCTCAACACAATGTTTCAAATTACATTTGCTGAGCTTTTTTTCATTTATTTCCTTCCCTCAGTTGTCGCTCATGCCTAACCGAGTGAGGAGCGTATCAGTATACCAAATTTATTCTCTGTGCCTGTGCCTTCCATACGGAAGTGATAACCAGTTTAGTGAATATATCATGTGTACTCCGTCACGCATTATTGGGGGAAAGAAACGTTTTAACGAAGAAGAAATCAAGCATATGTTGTATTCTGTCCATTCGGCTTCCACTAATGACCTTGAAGGATTTTCTGAAGGAGACACCGCTTATTCACGGTGTCTGAGGAGTCGTATGAATCCTCATAGTCAGGTAATCTTTCTTCTTCTAATACAGGTATGATTGCTTATTTCAATTTTTTATTCACATTCTAATAACTCCTTCTCCGTGGCACCGACTCCACGGGGCCTGAGGGGGCCCGAGTCCACCCTAAAATTCGTTACAGATGTGAGGAAAAAATGTGTCATGCTTGTCAATTTTCCCCGGAGTGTCCAGATATCGAGATTCCAGTGATCAGGATTCTAACGTCGATCATATGACTCTTCTAAAATGCTTAAAAAACTTAAAATTCACTACTTATAAAATTTACAGAGACAAGGTCCCCAGTTTGGGCCCTACCAATATTTTTTAAGTCGGCACCCCTGCTCCTGCTGTAATGTTTAGATACTTCTAGTGAGGTGATTCATCCCGCGCTTATAGAAAGAAATCTTGGGAGATAAGTCTCATTTTGTGGGAATCATTAGGAACAATAGGAAAGGGCTGTTGAGAGAAATAACGACTGCTAAATTAAAGAAAGGCATTTCAGTGCTATGAAAAACTTGTGGAGCAACGGTAAAGAAATGGAAAGATCAGCGCGACGTATTCATGATCTCCACCACCATCAGATAGGAGATAATCCCAACGGGGAAAGAAATCGAAGAGGGGAAGTGGTTACTAAGCCAAAGATGGTGATTGAGTACATACAATAAAATAAAGGGAGGAATTGACCTTGCTGATACCCTTACGTTGTATCGCTGCACCCATCGAAAAATAGTAAGGTGGTACCACAAGGTGGCCGATGATGCTCTTTTTGGGACCTGCATTGTTAATGCTTCAATACTGTGGAATGAAACACAGAATCCAGGTGCCCACATGATCTCTCTCCTGCAGTTAAGACGATAAATTATAGAAGAATGGATGCATATTCTTCGGGATTCCGTTGATAGGGTCTAAAAAATCGATGCACTACCTGGTAAATACAAATAACACTGAAGGAAGTCTTCGAAGTCTGGTAATTTAGAGGATAAAATTATCATCACATAAAATTAGTATCAGTATTTTTTGCACTATTTTTAGCGCTGTATCTTCATTTTAGAAAAGCCCGTGTTGGCTGTCGCGGATGTTACAAAGAATTCTTGCAGACAATGAGCCGCAAAGTTGCCCTCACTAAAGCCAAACGTGTTTCTACAAAATTTATGATCTGTCCGGATCAGCCGTACCTAAGTCTCCCAAATTTAAATCATTGCACTAATCATCTCCGGATACGGTAGCAAATATTATTAAAAGCATAATCAACAATTAAAATTTGTTTTGACATTATTTTCAATCATAGCTTTTCAGTGTACACTAAAAAGTTGGAACGCAGATCCAATTGCCTGAGCCGCCAAATGGTGTCTCGTCAAATTTTAGGCATTGTCAAAAGTGGGGAGACGCCCTATGGCGTCCCACGTGACTTAAGTTACAAGCGATAGCGCATCACGTAATGAGTGTAAATATACCGAGAAATATTAGTAAAACCCGGAGATAGGCTCAATATCATTATTGCCGTTTGGTAATAGGTTCGAAAATATTCGCCTGGCACACGCGGAATGACAGTAGAATTCGGGCCCGGCAGCGAACGTGTTAACTAAAAAGTGCTGTGGGGACCGAACACCGAAGAGGTCTCAGTTCAGGATAAAAGGACTGAATGGAGGGCTTATTTGGAACTTCGGAGAAGTGGTAGTACCGCTAGTTGTCGGTAATAAAGTGTATAACCTAAAGGCTCAGGTTGTAGATAATTTGGGGGGCCATGAGGGAATTTTAGGAATAGACTTCCTCCGCGAAATTGGAGCGATAATTGACGTGAGCAGAGGTGAACTGACAATTGACGGATGCGTAATTTGTCTAACCGAAAGTGGAAGTAAAGAGCACGCGGAGACCCCACCGCGGCCGAGGGAGGTTGGCGAAGCGACCACTTCCGCGATGACGGACGGCGAACCGCAGGGAGCGTGCCCGGCCATTATGGAGATAAGGATGGAGGGCGTGGTTGAACGAGCGTGGATAAGCGGAGCCGCGGACATCACGGAGGAGAGACCGAGAGACGGAACGACGAGGTATACGGCGAAGGAACTCGGAGACACGGGGAGGAAATGGCGCCGCCCACGGGTGAATATGCCGGTACGCCTTGTGTCGGCAGAGATGATCCCAGCTCGGAGCGCCCGTCTCGTGACTCTTCCCCTTGGTAGCGGCTGGAGAGAGGGCCATGAGTGAATTGCTGGTCGGCCAGGTGTGTTTGTAAGGTGGATGAGGAAGGGGGTGCTAAAATCCAAGTAAGTAACTTTGGAATGATAGATGTAACTTTGAGTAAGGGTACAATGATCGCAATAGTGAGTGAATTGGAGGATGATGTGAATAATGGGTGGGACAAAAGTGGAGTGCGAGGGACCAGGATTGACAGGGATGCGCATATTTCCGTGTGCAAGGTGGGTGAGGATGATTTTAACGACGAGATCGCAAGGAAGTTGTCTCATCTAGACGCGGAGGAACAATCGGTATTGCAGCCTCTAATCGGAAGGTATAGTCAATTGTTCTCGCCATCGGGCACACCCCCAGCCACACATTTGGTAGAACACCACATTCCCACTGGTGATGCTCGGCCCATTTACAGAAGACCCTACCGAACCCCTCATCATTTGAAGCCATTGATAGACAATTTTGTGAAGGAACAATTGGAGGGGGGAATAATAGTGCCGAGTCATAGCCCCTGGGCCTCGCCCGTTGTGATTGTTCCGAAAAAATCTGAGGACGGAGAGCCGAAGTACCGGTTTTGCATAGATTTTCGCTCGTTAAATGCGATAACAAAACCCGACGTATACCCCTTACCTATCATTACTGAAACACTAGACTATTTGGGGGGATGCAGATATTTCACTACACTTGATTTAACTGCGGGTTACCACCAAATCCCGATGGCTTCCGACTCGCGTGAGAAAACCCCCTTCATTGTGCATAATGGGCTGTATGAATACCTCCGAATGCCCTTCGGTCTTAGAAACGCCCCTAGCGTTTTCCAACGGTTTATGGATGGAGTTTTTAGGGGGATGGCTCCCACGGAATGCCTGGTGTATCTCGATGATGTCATTGTCTTTAGCGGCTCCATAAAGGAACACGCTTCGCGCTTAGGAAGAGTATTCGAGAGGCTAGAAAAGGCAGGATTGTCCCTAAAACTATCTAAATGTCACTTTGCCTCATCACAAGTGAACTATTTGGGACACATAATTAGTGCAGAAGGTATTCTCCCGGACCCTAGCAAGATTTCAGCGGTAAAGGAATTCCCTACTCCGAAAAATGTGAAGGAGATACAATCCTTTTTGGGCCTCACGAATTATTACCGTCGGTTCATCGAAAACTATGCAGTTATAGCCCGACCCCTTACATCACTATTGAAAAAGGGTAGCACATTCGTTTGGACTCCCGAGTGCGATCAAGCAGTGGAAGATTTAAAAACAGCTCTTACGAGTAGTCCCGTATTGGTATACCCAGATTTTTCCTTGCCATTTACTATATCAACAGACGCTAGTAATTTTGCAGTAGGTGCCATCCTGTCCCAAGTGATCAACGGCGAGGAACACCCGGTAGCATTTGCCTCACGGCAGCTTAAGAAACCGGAGCTGAATTATACCACAACAGAGAAGGAATTGGTCGGAATAACTTGGGCTGTCAATCAGTTTAGACATTATGTACTGGGACGAAAATTTACTATTGTGATGGACCACGCAGCACTAACGTGGCTATTCAATTTAAAGGATCCTAATAGTCGATTAATGAGGTGGACATTAAAACTGGGTGAATATGATTACCAGGGGTGCACAGATCGGGTAAAACCCATGCAAATGCTGACGAGCTGAGTAGAAAAGTTTGCCTCGTATCGGCCGAGGATATAATTAATTTTGGAGAAGAACAGAAACGAGACCCAGAATGCATAAAGTGGGCTAATGAAAATGATTTTGTTGTGATTGACGGCATTATTTGTAAAAGACACAAAGGGGGAAATAAGATAGTGGTGCCACGAAACTGCAGGGAGGGAGTGTTACGCCAGTGTCATGATCACATTCTTTCGGGCCATCTTGGAGTACACGCAACTACGAGTAGAGTCAGAAGGGACTATTGGTGGCCCACGATTCTCGGGGATATCAAGGAGTATGTAAAGAGTTGTATAGCTTGTATTCAGCGAAGCCCCTACGGCAAGTGCAAACCCCCTTTGCAGGCGCTACCCACGGCGAATAAACCCTTTGAGTTTATAGCCATTGATATTGTGGGCCCCCTTCCAAGGACAAATGATGGGAATCGTTATATTTTGTCTATCCTAGACCATTTTACGAGATACTTGGTAATGGTGCCGTTGCCCGACCAATCGGCTGAAACCGTATCCGTTGCACTGGTAAAACAATGGATCTTAAAATTTGGGGTGCCGGAATTATTGCGTACGGATCAGGGGACTAACTTTATGTCTGATCTGTTCCAACAGATTTGTAGGCTATTGAATGTAAAACAGCTAAGGACATCCCCGTTCCACCCAGAGTGCAATGGCCGAGTTGAGAGAGTGCATCGGACAATCGCAAAGATCATTAGCCATTACGTGAACGTACGAAACGATGACTGGGGGAAGCATCTTCAATTTGCCGTTTGCTCGTACAACAACAGTAATCACAGGACCACGGGTTTCACCCCGCATGAATTGGTGTTTGGACAACAGATGGCATCACCTTTCAATTGTTTAGGGGCAAGTAGCCCAGGGAAGGAACACCCTAGTGTGACAGGTCTACGAGAGAGATTGAAGGGAATGTGGAAACAATGCGCCCGAAATGATCGCTTAGCGGTAAAGAAAAGGAGGGAAACAGTGAAGGGAAGGGGTAAGGTGAGGGAGTATAAGGAAGGCGACTACGTGTTCTTAAGTGATCCTTGTTTGAAAGTGGGGCAAGTAAAAAAGTTTCATAGACCGTGGAAGGGCCCGTATCGCGTGTTGAAGGTAACTTCGAAGTGCAATATACTGTTGGAACTTCCATTTCGAACCCTTATTGTGCACACAAGTCGTGTTAAGCCTTATCATGGCCCTATTCCCCCTCCTAATACAGGGAATATTGCTGATAGACCCCGTGGACGGCAACGAAAATTTCTTCCAGGTGACATTTCTTCGCGAGAGCCGACATCAGCTGTAAACACCCCCCTTCACTGGGAGGACGAGTGGGTGGAGAACCGAGGGGATCAGCTGGTGACGCAAGGTGCAGGAGGAGGAGAAGGCGGCGCGGAGAGAGGGGAAGTCGTGGCCATAGAGGGAGAAGAGGTGCCCGCCCCCCCCTGTGGTCCTCAATCCCCTCCGCCCCCTGCCCCTCATCAAGACGACACCGCTCCCCCATTGGAGGCGGAAGGAGTCGTGCCCACTGACCCCCCTCCCCTTCCCCGTCGTTATCTTCACAGATTACGACCCAGAAGAGGACGTCGCGATTCACCGCCCTACGCGATCCCCCCTCCCGCACCCTCTCACCACAATATCTACGCCTGCGGGAGGTGCTGACAAGATGGGAGGAGGAAGAAGAGGATATGGTGGACCCCTAAACATTTTGGGTTGGCTGGTGTGTTTGTTGTGTTGTGGTTTGGATCCTATTAGGGGCCAAGAGGTGATGCCGTTGAATAGTGGAATATTGTTTGAAAGACAGCAGGATGTAGTGTTAACTGAACATTCATGGATGGTAGTTATAAATTTTGATCTGGGTTCCATGAAAGAGGAATATAAAAGGATTAGAATCATTTTCGATGAAGTAATAGGTAGGATGGGAGAGGAAGTTAGGCAGAGCTATGGTCGGGGATGTATTTTAGCGTTAGAAAGGATGAATAGGGAATACCAACATGTCAAGGAGGAGATGGAGACATTGGTGGACTTGGTCGAGAAGCGAAGAAATAGGCGGGGTTGGATAAATTTTGGAGGCCAAGTCCTAAAAACAGTATTCAGTACACTAGATGAACAGGATCTCCATAGAATTGAGGAGAAAATCTCTAAATTAGAGGTAGACGGTGAGGGAATTCGGGGAGAGCTACAAAACCAAATTATAATCTTGGCAGGGTTAGAGGAGAGGGTGACAAACAACACTCGATTTTTACGAAATTTAGTGTCGGAATTGATTAGCGAAGCGAACAATAGTCGAAAGTTAATTCAAGGATTAGCAGAGACCAACCGAGAGTTGAGGCAAATGATAGGCACTGAGGAGGCATTGAGGCAAATTGGTCACGTTCTGGTTAATGTGAGGATTGACCTCGTGGGGTTAAGGATGTTGCTGGAAAACAGCGTGTATAACGGCCTTAGTAGTGCTTTAGTTCCCTCCTCCTGGAAAATTTTTAGAGATAATCAAAAGAATTCGTGATAACATTAACCCCCCACTCCATATGTTAGCTCCTTGTGACCACGAATCACTATATTTGTATTATAAAATGGCGAAGGCATCGGCCGTAGTGGTCAAGGACCGGTTGCGGTTGGTTGTGGAGATCCCTTTGGGAAGTAAGGATAGTATGTTTGAACGCTATAAACTTAAACCTTTCCCAGTTTGGCATCACAAACTGATGGTTTTCGGAAAATGGAGGGTTAGAGACACATTGTTAGTGAACGGGGATCGGTCATATTATACTGTTCTAAATGAAGACGAGATGTTTGATTGTAAGAAGGGCCCCATGTATACGTGTCCGGCAAAGTTTGTATTGCGAACCGGGTCTTGGAGGAGTTGTGAGTACGACTTGCTCATAGGAAAGGGAGCAGAGGGGTGTGAAAGGGAAGGTATTAATTTTACTAAGCCATATTTCGACCGAGTGAATCAAGGGTGGATTTACTCTATGCCAAGCCCATCCTATGTCACAGTTGCGTGTCAAGACTCGGCCACGGCGAGTAGGCCAGACTCTCGCCGACTCGAGGGAAGTGGCATAATTACAAATGTCAGCCACTGTGACATAGTGGGAAGCAATTTTAAGTTATTGGCAAGTGGTTACCAACGGAGTGAGATGAAGGGTAAATTGTTGGAAATAATCTTTCCGGATGTTAGGATAGACGAGGAAAGGGGGGGCATAAATCTTGGAAATGATTCGAATCTGGAGGATCTGCAAAACGAACTGGGGCGGGAATTAATGACACACAGGCGCCCAGTGGATTTCACCAAATGGTTAGGGAGACTGAGGACCGTTAGCACCTCTACAAAAAATGGAAATTGGGGAATTATTGGGGGATTGGGGAGCGCCGTTGGGATAATAGTGCTCTTGTTGTGTTTATATTGGAATCGGTCGTGGGTCGGTAGTGAATGCTTCGGTGGAGCGGCCGAAAGGAAGAGGAGGAGGAGATTAGTCGATGCGAAGAATGTGCGCGTCACGCTATCGAGCTTGGAAGCTCCCGGAGAGGAGGTGGGTGCAGGGCCTGTAGAGCAAGTGGGAAGTTAGCCTGGGATTTTCTACCCCTAAAAGGTGAATTAAACCGGAATATGGGGTCTGTTTTTATTCTATCTATTTCTATAATATATGGGCTCTGCAGGAAGAGTAATTATTACCATAGTGCTTAGTGCAAAAATGAACTGAAATGTGTATTTTTTTAGTTGGAATTTTCAATAGGAACATGAACTTTTTAATTCTTATATCATTAGTAGTCAATTTTAGAGGGTGTTTGCTGCATAAACTTTATAATTTGCGTAACAATGTATTTTATGGACAGTACATTTTGTGGGTAGTATTTTAATAGTTATATGTATCTCAATTTGTGGGCTGAATTTTGTGGGTGGAATATTGGGTCTGTTTATTGATCTACCTATCTATTTCTATCATATATGGGTTCTGCAGGAAGGGTGCTTATTACCATAGTGTTTAATGCAAATATGAACTCTAAGTGTTTTTTTTAGTTGGAATTTTCAATGGAACATGAACTTTTTAATTCTTATATTGTGATAGTTATATGTATCTAAATTTTGTGGGCTGAATTCATTTGGATGAATCGCTGAATATAAACAATAATTCCTTATTATTCAGCGATTCACTTTTGGGGGGAAATGAGATGTAAGGGTGTCGCTTGCCTTCTCGTGTCAGTTCGGTTTCACTCTTGGGGTAATGGAAGAATCGCAGAGTCACGTTCGAGTGATGGGTCCAGTATCTGAAACCCATAACACGTTGCCACCTCTTGCGTGGGATCCATCCTTGTGCATGACTCTGACACCCTACTCCGATTAACAACTTGCAACTTGCTCTCGCGTGGGAATTGGTCTCCGCGTATTCCTCCAACACTTTATGCCGTAACACGTTGCAGTATCTTGGCATGGGAAGGCGTGTGATGTGCATGATCATGCGGCCTTTTCCGGCCAATAGGAGGACGCCGAGAGGGTCACGGGACGGACGCGACACGGAAGGAAGCCTCTTGGAGGGAATAGACACAGGGAGTCTTACGCTGTATCTCGGAGGAGGAGTTTATACCTGTGCTGACAATTAAACGTGTGGAACCAGACTTGTCATCTCATTCTGCCTTCTACGAACCTGGCACTTCCTATAAGCTTAGTGCTTACAGCTGGCATTTTTTATCACCGATTCTGGCATAATAAGTCAGGAAATAGTACCGGTAATTCAAAGTAATATTTATATATAAGCGTCAACATTCGAGTTTGTTGTAACGCATTAATCTCTGCAATCTAGCATAACGAAGCAAAACATGAGCTATTTAACTTACATTTCATCACGTCCGTGTGCTAAGTATTGTCTTCGCGTCGCTCCTGCATTTCAATTTTCCTGCTAGAATGAAATTATTAATTCTTGATTTGGATAATCCATACTGCCATGTGATATTTTTTGAATCCATAATCACTTACTCACTCCTTACACCCCAGGAAACCTTTTCGTACATTATTGACTATACATTGTTTACGCCAGTGGCATTTCCACCAATTACGAGTATCGCTGTTGATATAAATCGACCCTAGAAAGCATCCTTAACTGATAATAATTCTATTTGATGTCATGCATAAGTATGTTATGTGAGCCTAATTACCCTGATGATACACACGAAATGTGAGATAAAATGTTTAGTATAGATGAGTTACGAATGCGAAGGTTACAACGTAATGACCTGTACAGATCATCTAAATTGGAATTTCATTGAGCATCGGAAGTTATTGCGGTATAAAAAATAGAGCATACCCAATGGTATTTTTTTATAAATAACATCAGACAAAAACTGTGAGCTGATGATTTGAAGCCTGGGTACGTTTAGCAGTTAGGTTAGTGTTCCCTGTTTAAGGCCAAATAATTTTCTCACGTATTTTACCTTGGCGAAATCTACGATGATGGGTCGTCCGCTACGATTTAAATTTGCATGCAGTGAAACTGACAATTAGGGATATATTCTTCCCATGCGATGGTGGTTTCATTCCATTAGGAACATGTGCGACCTTCACCATTTAATTTGTCGCCGATGGGAAAGGCAATTGCCGGGCAAAACGCAGCACAGTTTTAATCATAATGAGGCTATTAATTTGACATTTGCAAGAGATTTTAAACAGAATTTCTGTTGTAAGTCTAGAATTTATTATATTTAAAATAGGAGGTTTGGCTTTGCTATTCACATACGCCAGCCTATGCGGAGCAAAGTCCTAGCCTGTAAACCCTGAGGTCGTGACGCGTCATGCTTGAGCAACAAGTGAAACGAAGGAGGGGACATTATATTTTTTGATTTGTAACTTAAAGACATGACATTAAGATAGTAAGCATCGTCTTTGTGAGCGTTTAAAAATTTGGCACGGAAGTAGCTTCAATACGACTTAAGGCTCCCGGATACCTAGTCCAAAAACTGCGCTGCAGACGTTTGGGCAGATTCGTCTGAGGCCTCTGTTATTGTATGCACATAACATTTGAATGCACTAAATTCGGCAAAATTGGCTGCCTGCTACGGCATGTAAGATGACAGAACCCAAAATGTTTTACGGTCTTTTTAAACGATAATCCTTTATCTTCATATTAATACATACCATTTTAATGTAGTCCTCATAGTAGCAGCACTAAGTCAATCCATGCGAACCTTTGCACGCTATTTTTTCGTTCTCCACGGCTGCGTCATTCTCCCGTTCACATCGCCTTCAGCCTCTGAGCGAGTCTCAGCGCGCTGGAGGAGGGGCATAGGAAGGAGAGAGCGCTAGCATAGGGTCTGTTGCCGTCAGTACGCCGGCAGCCGCCGCGTAGTCCTCATCCTATGGAGAATGTGCGCTTTGTGAGGGGCGTTCAGCGTGTGATGTGTACTCCATTCTTCTGAGCCGAATTTGATTCTGGTTCAGTAACACGCTCAGAAATAGGAACTGATTCACGGTAGACAAACAGAACGTTGCGTACTTTTTTAGCATTACATGACTTCATGGCCAGATTACTTCCTCATCATGATGATCTTTTTCCATTAATATTTCGTTCCCGTGTTATAAAAAGGTGATGTTTTTCAATGCAAGCAAGAAGCATTTGCGCATGCACAGTATATGCGTGGTAATGAATCTTGTATATATAGTAACAGAAACGCCGGTAACGGAAAAAAAATCCTATGTATTATCCTGCTTGGTTTACATAAACTTCAGTATTAAATTGTATCGCGTCATTACTGTCAATGTGGTAAGGTAATATTTTAGTTTTATCGGTGTATTCTCTCTAGCTAAAAAGTTATCAGTGATATACAGTTCAATATCAAACTCCGACCATGTTTTATGGAGAAGGTTAGCTCGGGAAATTACCATGCCTACAGTTCTGCGAAAATCATAGTAATTCTTGAAAGTTCATTGCGCATCATCGATTACGCTTCGTGGACCAGTGTGCGGATTTACATCTTTGTTATAGAACCGTATATAGTTTCTCTAAGTGATTTTAATCATGTTGTGAGGTATATCAAGAACCCATGGACAACGTGAACTAGGCATGATGTTTTGCAATATGTTTGTTAAAAAATTTAATGCGAATTCTCATAAACTTTCGTGTTCCAATCCGAAGCAAAATATCTAGGAATCCAGCTTTTTTAAAAACTCACTTCTACACTTCGTGCCCCACAAAAGCATTTTCATTAAACTTACGTCCTTTTTTGTCTATGCAAAATATTGACGACGAAAACAATAACAAAGTTATAGTTCAAAAGATATGACAGCATTATTCGTAACTCCTGCATATATTGGAATGAAGCATACGGAAAACCATAAATCCGAACACTGATGTGCATCGTTCCACGGACTTTTTTCCTTTTCCCTTTGTAAATACAAGACGAAATTCGCTGTTACATAATTTAGAGGGAAGTTTCTCTGCACCAAATTTACTCAAAGTCATGGTTATGTGGATGCCTTATTTTAAATGGAACCAGTGTTGTTTCTTAAGAGACTTCAAAATTACTGAATGATTTCAGGACTCAGCTTGTGTCTCTAATTATTTTTTTATTATAACATCACATCATCAACACATACATTTGTCAAGGATTCACGGCTGCATACTTTTGATTAAGCCAACAGGATGCTCGCGTTCACGCAATATCCGCAACATCTCATACTTAAATATTTCGCTCCATACAAATGTGATAGTTTCATACCACTAAGTGCATCAACGTTATTTTAATTTCGACTAAAAAAGGCTACCCTTACCGGAGTATATAATGCCTCATATTGCTGATCAAATATTCATGGTAATTAATCGACACGATTTGGATGCTTTTTACATTACTTTTAACGCAGTATTATTGTGTAAATTAGTTATTTGAGCGTACCACATAATTTCCGCAAACATTATCCGGTTACGCTACTGTACGTGACAGGAAATTGTGTGCGGGGGAGGGAGAGTGGAAGAAGAAGGGATAGTGAAGTGTATGAAAGGCAAAGGGTGGGCAGAGGTGCCCCCCCCCTTCCACCCCCCCCATCCTCCATCCATCCACCCCCAACTTCACTCCGTCCTTTTCCGCTTCTCGTCTCTCCTTAGCCCTTCGGTTTTTCCCTCCGACTTAGGCGCCCTGGTAACGCATGCTGTAGAAGGGGGTGGTTTTTCCCTTTTTAGGTGGCCGATGTGGATAATGCCGAAGGGGTACAAATGGTGTAGGTGCTGCGTATGGGAAGGGGGCTGGTTGGGAAAATCCGCACTTTTCGAGAGACACGCGCGGACACCGAACCCACGGTGGGAGGAGGGTTGGCGACGAGATGGATCTGTGAAAGAGGCATTAGCGGTTCAAACGGTCCCTACCCTAGACGACCCCACCTGTTCTTTTCGCTTCTCGTCTCTCCTTAGCCCCTTGGTTTTCCCTCTCATTACGCACCCCCTCCCTGTCGCCTCACACTATCTCTTGCTCAACAACTCATATTTCCATTTCCTCCGTCTTTGCTTTTCTATCACCTGTTCTGAAACAATCCGTTTGCCCTTTCCATATAATCCCTCATTGGAGTTCCGAAAACCCTCTCTCTCCCGCCCCTTCCATTGTCCTTCCTCGCGGTATTCCCCAGTTCGCACTTCCTTCCCAAGGACATGCGACCGAAATGAAATGGTGGGAAAGGCACGAGTGTGGGGAGGGAGAAGGAATTTGCCCATATTTGCACAACACGTTTAATAAGACTATTATCTACAATATTGCGCTATAATTACAATGGAGCCATGTAAGTGTTTTTAATATGATCAAAGCACGCTGATTACGATTCTGGTTAGTTAGTTTTAAACAATGCCTTTCTGCATTTTAAGGATAAATTTTTGAAAAGGATGCATTTAATATAAAGAGATTTCTATATTCTAATTATTTTACAAAAATATCTTATTTCCATGCCTTTCGGTGTCATTAAACTGACGCACACAAGTCTTAACCGTCACTATAATACAAGACCAGTCCTATGTCGAACTAATTAGGAATTACTGTACTGTAATATACTCCCATACGGGGTTAATTTACCTGTATTAAAGATAGAATGCTCTAATCATTTAATTCGGAATTACTGCAATAGGATTCGTGAGATAAGTAAGAGCACAAGAAATGCTAAAGGGCAGGTGCCATTTAGCCTTCGGAAGAAAGTTTCCGAATGTTTGCTGCGACTTAGGACTGCTGTGACTTCAGCGATCCAGTACAGGGGCTAGGGAGGACAAGGTACGTCTGCAGAGGCGATCAAGCTTTTGGAGAGCGACATTAGATACGGCCCTTATCAGGTATTTGGAGAGCACGAAAATTGCAAGGAGTACTTTTGCAAGGGTCCTAAGTCGGGCGAGCTAAACTTGGTTCCCCAACTCATAGGAAGTGGTATTTGGGAGGATTTGTCCTATGCAAATACTCTTCTTGCTCGCCACGTGCCAAGTTTAATATTTAATGCTAACAATAACTAGGCAGAGATGTACAATTCCTACGTAGCGAAATACATAGGTGGCAAAAGGGTGAATTTTTCCCTTCGAGGATCATATGCTGCAAGATGTGAGGTTGCAGCAATTGCCCATAATGTGGGACCGAAATTACAAACCATTATTCACAAGAAGTTGGCCACAAAGAGCCCAGGAAAATTCACCAATAAGTACGCTGCTCAAAAAATAAGGGAGGCAGAGAGTAGATCGAAAAGAAAACTTGACATGCCCCATCCAGGGCGTAAAAGGACTCGTATGGATGGCCCTGACGAGCACTATGGGCTGATTGAAACCCAGTCAGTGGAAATTGATGCTGAAGCCGCAAAGGCTTTTATTGAAGAAATCACCCTCAGTGCCGATGAGAGGACAGCCCTCGAGGAGAAGACTAGGGACCAGCGGCACTCCAAATTGTGGATGGCCGAGAGGCTAAAAAGGCTGACTGGCTCTGCGTTCGGCCGCGTTTGTAAACTTCGGGCGACAACCGCTCGGGGTAATACAGTCCGGTCCATTCTTCGCCCAAGATATGCCAAAAATAAGGCCATTGAATACGGCCAAACGATGGAGAGAATCGCCTTGGAGGAATATGTAAAAAAGACTGGTCAAAAAGTGTTTCCAGCTGGACTATACGTGGACGAGGAGTTTCCATTTTTGGCTGCCTCCCCTGATGGTCAACTGGAGGATGGAGAAGGAATTGTGGAAGTGAAGTGCCCTTATTCATGCAAAGATATCACTGCTATTGAGGGTATTAAAAACAAAACAATTAAATACTGCGACATTCGGGAGGGTAATATAAGTCTGAAGAGAAATTCAGGTTATTTTTACCAAATCCAGGGGCAACTGAATATTTCAAAGAAAACGTATTGCATATTTTTAATTTGGACCCCACAAGGTTTTATATCAGAAAAAATTCTCAGGGACAAAGCTTTTTGGGAATGCCACATGGTGGAGAAGTTAAAATCATTTTACCTCGATCACCTTCTCCCAGCAATTTTGAAATTGGAAAAAAATACGAAATAAATTTTTATTAACAGCGAGAGTAACGTTTTTCAATGACAACCAACTCCTTTAACATTTTGAGGGTTTGAAACACCGCAAAAACCAAGGAAATTCTGTAACAAATGCGTATATTAATAAAATTATACCGTGCATTTCTTTTTCACCGTATTTGTCCGATACTACATGAGATTGCATTAACTGTCAAATCATTTTTTTAAATAAACTACGAGTACTCTCGTATGTCGACGAGACGAAACACCTACGTCCGTATAAGTCTCCTCCATAAATAATATATATTTCCCAAACCCAAAGACTGCATTGTGATCTCTTTAATTCCATGTGGCGGAGAGACAATCGCGTCGGCTGGACGACCTGGACAGCAGCCTCAAACTCAAGCCGAGAGAGAGAAGTCGGCTCGTCAATTTTCAGGCCTCTGAAACATCTATTTCCCCTTCGTCTCACTCCACATCGCTTCCCCTACCTTCCCTAAACACTTCCCCCACCGCCAAATTCCCACTCCCTCGGGTCCAAGGCCTCTCGCTAGGCTCGCCAGCCATAATGCTGAGTTTTTTGGTGGAGGGGGGAAGAAGCTGCGTTTCGAAATCGGTCGAGGTATCCGGGCCCCTTAAGGGCGTGTTGAAAGCACCTCAGACAAGCAATTAATTCAGCTCGAAAATTTCATCTACCTACGAGTGATTACTTATTATCTCGAAAGAATCTTCAAGTGGCTTGAAAGTAGTTAGAGGATAAAAACCTACCAATCGGTTGAAAAGCGAAGGATAGGAGGAAGCAGTCGATGGTTAAGTGACAAATTGTTAAATTAAATTAAAAAGCTGAAGGTTAATAATTAACCAATGGTTAATCAACCTATAATTAGGTACCAATAGTTAGTTAATCGACAGTTAATTACATTAATAATCAAATCAAAGGGTTTAATTTTAATTGCTCGGAAGAGCTAGCTATAGAATTTCAGGCGTGGTAAATTTTAAGGGCAATATGCAACAGTCACATAGTGCAACACATCCCAAAAGATAGCTCTAGTAACATTTGTTTAACTAACCTCTATCAATATGTTGTCAATTTAATTTCTTTATTTATCCAGGCATTTCGATTTAGGCAATAAAAAATAATAGGAAACCACCCTATTTGAGCATTACGCCAAAATGCTAAGCCTCCGTCGTATTTCTTCTTCTTCCGGTATTTATTTTCCTGCGTAAAATGCTTAAATAAATTCAGAAATATGTCGTGTTTGGTCTTATTCTTTTTTAAATTACGCACACATTACTAATATTTCAATCCAATAAAGGTGTAATAATAATTGCCGAAAGTCATTGTTAGACACCTTTCGGGCTAGTAGACGACTCAAAACTCCCAAGTTTTGTTTGAGATTCTGGAAATTGTTCTAACTGCTCTTTTCTGCGGTTTAAAAATTCTATCACTGTGACAAGATGTACCCCAAAATAGAATACCATATTTAATCCTAGAATATATTTACGCATTATATACTACGAGCAAAATATTGGGGAATATAATGGAAAATGACAAAGCAGGAGCAATTTCCACAATTTTAAATTTAATGTACTACCGGTTTCGCTTTACAGCATCATCAGTTACCTTTTCCATTATGTCACGTTTACACTTCATCTCGTTTGAAACCTCAGATTATATGGGAAATATAAGTTTTTTAATAAGTAAATATGAATGTATATAAATGTGAATAAATAAATATGAGATATGTGAATGTAACTGTGTAGTCCTGGATAAAGGAGGGCGGAGTCTACTTATGTGTAAATGAGGAAAAGAAGCGATGGCCACTGCAGCAGTAGCAGCATACTCACCATCAAGATTGCAGTATTTTTTTGGGATACGTCCGCAAACTGCTCCCACACATCCACAAGTTGCACAGAAAATATATCTTGATTGCCTGTGCTCACTAGAATGAGAGAAAGAAAAAGAATGCAGAAATTCAGAATCATTCATAACGTGGCAGTGCACATACACAGTCGAGGACCTCAAATCCATACATTTGTTAATAAGAGTCTCGCGGATAATCACACGCTCTCAGCACGAACCTTTTTCGACCCTTCCTAGCGGGGACTGCACATTATCTCGTACTCCGAGGGTAGTTATGCTCCTTCTTTTCCACATTTATAAACCTACCAGTGGCACTGCTTCGCGGACAATCATGCTTTGTTTGTATGATTTAGCTATATGAATAATTGTTGCTTGAACGTAAATATCTGACTTTGAATTGAATTCCTCGTTTTATTCTAAGAATTGCCAAACTTTGAACGAAGCTCTACGGTCAATATTAACCCAGTATCGCCTGAATTAAAAAGTTTCTGCAATTTTTGTGGTAATCATATGTTTTAATCCGAATGAAATTCTGAGCCATTCAGTGACAATTTTATTCTTTTATCTCTAATAGTTACCGAGATACAGCCTGGTACCATATGGTACCGCTAGGCGTTTAAGGGGTCAAAAAATCGAAATTTGAAAAACTTTTCTGAAATCACATTTTTAAGCCAAAAATGTTAAATATTTATTATTTTCTGCAAAATACATTCATTTTCATCCAAAATTACGCTCAAATGCCATGAAAAAACCTGAAAAAGCTGTGAATGTGGCCATTGAGAAATTAAGTCCGCAGTGTAACGAAACGTAGTAAATACGAGGGTTGTACCAAAAGTAAGGTTCCCATATTTTTTACAAATACAAAACTTTTTTTAATTGATATTAATTTTCATATCGTTGAAAAGCTTACACTTTTGCCTAATTTTCAACTTAGTCTCCATTTTTTTCGACACACTTTTAAAGACAGTGCTCCAGCTTTTTTATCCCTAAGTTGAAGAAGTCTCCCGCCAACCTGTTGAGGAAGTGTGTGACCTCTGCTCGGACTTCATTGTCGCTCTTGAAGCGTTTGCCACCTAAGAGTTTTGTTTCGGGGATATAATGAAATACCCACGCTTCATTTCCGGTGACAGTAGAGACCAACAACTTCTCCTTGTTGCCCCCCAACTTAAAATTGTTGAAGACATTTGCGAGCAGTGTCAAGGCGTTGCTCCATGAATCCGTCAGTCATCAAACGGGGGACCCAGAAAGCACACATCTTGCAATAACCCAACGTTTCTGTTTAAGTTCTTTCAATTGTGCCATGAGAAGCTTCAGAGATGCGTTAAACAAATTCACGGACAAAGTAAAGAAGGATGTGAGATGGAAGAAATACGTAGGGGTGAAAAGATGATTAGCTGATAGAAGAATTGAGTGAATAGCTGCGTCAAACCAATCTTGTTAATCTTAATGTCAAATTATTGACCAGTGATGATGATGATGATGAAGTGAACCATCTCTTTCAGCCATTGTGCATGACCTATTTTATCTCTTTTGTCCTATTGTAGTTTTATAAATGAATATGTATCATATTTTACACGTGAAATTTGTATCACTATTAACAGTTTGACCTGCCTTATGTTTGTGACACAAACCAACGGGGTCAATAGACATTATTATTACTTCTATGACCCATCTTTGAGTTTTTGGGTGTAAAATATTTATTTGTGTGTCTTATGAGAAAAGAACTAAGTGGGATTCTGGTGATTCCCTCTAGTTTGGAGGCCATGGGATAAAGTTGGCACTGCTACATTGCGTGGTTTTCATTCCATCCGAGGGTCATTAGATGTATGAACACAGTTGTACGAAAAGGTTTCAAGAGCAGAGAGTGTATCTTCACAGGGTGTTTTGATACATCAAAGAACTATCGACAAATAAAACTTAAAAATCTCTTGGGTCCAGTGATTTCCCGAGATGTAAAGTTCCTTGGGAGGATGATAGATAAAAATAACTGCATAGAAGACAGTAATGCAGATGTACCAATTCATACCCCTATGAAAAAATTGTATAAAACCTGTATAAAATTGTATAAAAATTTTGTATACATTCTGTATAGAATTATATACAAGTTGTATACAGTCTCTATACAGATTGTATAAAATCTCTATACAGATTTTATACAGTCTGTATACGTTATATACAAAAATGAGTGTATACAATTTGTATAAAAATATACATTTTTATACAAATTATATACAGGCTGTATAAGAATTGTATATGGGTTGTATACAATTTTATACGGGCTGAATAAGAATTGCATACGGATTGTGTGAAAGAAGACCTACCCTATGAAAAAATTGTATAAAACCTGTATAAAATTGTATAAAATCTCTATACAGATGTTATACAGTCTGTATACAAGTTATAAACAAAAATGAGTGTACATATACAATTTGTATAAAAATATGCATTTTTACACAAATTACATACACGCTGTAATAGAATTGTACATGGGCTGTATAAGAATTAAACATGGGCTGTATATGGGCTGAATAAGAATTGTAAACGAACTGTATGAAAGAAGACCTAGGAATACCTCATCCAAAATAGGTGGAGTAATACTACCCATTTTCTTCCTCATTTCATCTCAGGTCATAAAGAAACACTCATAAAAATTATTCCAACAGACCATTTCCCTTACCACACTTCCTCTAGGAACCCACATGCATACAAAGGCATAGATAAAAATGGAGTGAATGCTGTCCAAAATATAACATTATAATCCTTTAAACATTGTTAAACTGAAAACTAACCAACCATTCAATACCAGATTTTTAAATGACAAATAGGGGATTCTCAAGTTAAGCAGTGGAAATTAAGAATAGCATGTAATTAATTCAAAGTAAAACATCACTTACTCATAAAAAAATAAACGTCTACAAAGTACTTCCCACACAGCACACGGACACCTTTAAGACACGTTCAGGTTAGGACTGAATTTCGTTCGATACTAGTATCTAAATAATAGGTCCAGACAATAATTTAAATAAATTAGGCTTCAATTCCATACACAATATTTATTGGGCTTCTTTGGTGAAATAATACAACACAAGAAACTACATAAGTCTTATGCACTTAATTTTCTTCTCCCCCTGCAACCGTGTTGTTGCTGTCACTTGGCGTGCCTTAGTGAGTTTCTGATAGCCACCTCCACATCTTTTTCAGGGACTGACATGCTCTCCTGCACTGCTACTGTAGTAATGAAGTATATAAAAATTTCATTGTAGCAAGAAATTGTCTCTTGTAGGTATCAAGCAGATTACATAAGACAGGAAACTACAGTCTTATTAGTCTCGTGTTTAACATTCTTAAGGTTTCAAAATTAGGAAACCTGTCCATTGTAGGCCGTAAACATTTTAGAAACTTTTCTTTGGATTTTTCTTCTTCTTAAAAAAGAAAAGATTTTAAGTAAAAATATTAAGACATATATTTATAAATGAAAGTTATAAAATATACTAGTAATGCATATATTATAATTAAGAACATTTTTCATAGCGCAATTGTTGCACGACAGATCCGAATACAACGAACACAACTAAAATGCAAGAATTTCCAAATGAATTGCTGCTACAATATTTTAAATCACCACTTTCAGTCCTGTACATCAACATCATGAAGCCACTTTTAACTAGAAATTACGTCCAAAGAATTTCAGGGAGATAGGGTACATACCTTAATGTTTTCCGTAGGAGTGAAATTGTCTCTTCTTATCGCCAAAATACACTTCTTCTTCAATCCATGAAGATCTATAGGAAAGGTAAAAACTTGAACTTTGGGTGTTTCCTTCGCATACCGGCACCACACACGAGAAAGGCATATTTAACAAATATGCCTCACAAACAAGTTTCTGAAGCCCACCGAATGAAATTAAAGAATAACGGAAACTTCACTATTCACAAAAACTCTAATTTTCACCAACTTAACCACAAAAATCCAAGGAATATGGTGATACATAACATAAACCACGTAATCTCCAACGGCGATCCTGGGCGATCCTTCCGCGGGCTCTCTTTCTCGGTGGCTATGGCCCCATCCGCAAAAGAAAATAGTCCCACAACGGATATGATTTTTTTTTATCCAGAGTATCCAGAAACAAAATGACTACTGTGTCATATATTAAATCACGAGTTTTTAGGAAATTTGGGCGTATGTGATACAATTTTATCGCTGCATATGAATTTGCCAGTGTACTGTGTAAAACCTTCGTACCGCTTCCTACAAACGTGACAAGGGGACACTATGGAGGCTATGGGTATGGAAAATTTTCCAACTGGCATTGAATGGCTAACATTGATGGGTCTCCAAGAATCTTGTTTAAAACGCGTTTCATGATCTTTAGAAGCAATTGAACTCTTGAATTAGGAACATTATTTTGGTCCCCTACTAAGTTGATTTTTGGACTTAAAATGTTGACGCCTCGGTTGAAAATTTTCCAAGTGGCATTGAATGGCTAACATTGATGGGTCTCCAAGAATCTTGTTTAAAACGCGTTTCATGATCTTTAAAAGCAATTGAACTCTTGAATTTGGAACATTATTTTGGTCCCCTACTAAGTTGATTTTTGGACTTATATTTTTGTCGCCTCGGTTGAAAATTTTCCAACTGGCATTGAATGGCTAACATTGATGGGTCTCCAAGAATCTTGTTTAAAACGCGTTTCATGATCTTTAGAAGCAATTGAACTCTTGAATTAGGAACATTATTTTGGTCCCCTACTAAGTTGATTTTTGGACTTAAAATGTTGACGCCTCGGTTGAAAATTTTCCAAGTGGCATTGAATGGCTAACATTGATGGGTCTCCAAGAATCTTGTTTAAAACGCGTTTCATGATCTTTAGAAGCAATTGAACTCTTGAATTTGGAACATTATTTTGGTCCCCTACTAAGTTGATTTTTGGACTTAAAATTTTGACGCCTCGGTTGAAAATTTTCCAAGTGGCATTGAATGGCTAACATTGATGGGTCTCCAAGAATCTTGTTTAAAACGCGTTTCATGATCTTTAGAAGCAATTGAACTCTTGAATTAGGAACATTATTTTGGTCCCCTAATAAGTTGATTTTTGGACTTAAAATGTTGACGCCTCGGTTGAAAATTTTCCAAGTGGCATTGAATGGCTAACATTGATGGGTCTCCAAGAATCTTGTTTAAAACGCGTTTCATGATCTTTAGAAGCAATTGAACTCTTGAATTAGGAACATTATTTTGGTCCCCTTGGTCACTTCAGTTTTTGAGGCCTACTTTGAATTACTATTATACAAATTGTATACATTGTGTACAAATTGTATACATTGTATACAAATTGTATACATTCTATACAAATTGTATATGCTGTATACAGAATGTGAATTAATACAGTTTATACAATTTGTATACAATGTATACAAATTGTATACAACCTGTATAAACTGTATAGAAATTTTATACGGTTTTATACAATTTTTTCATAGGGGTATGCTGTTAGACCCTTTTCTTCGATGAAATAAGGTGATTTGCTATTATTTTATTGCCTAAATCAAAAGATTGTTATTATATGACTCCTAAAGAACTTATTTCACGCTTTTAGATTTTTAAATGATAATATCTATTTTTCCCCATTAACTGAAAAGTAAAAATTTTCAAGCGCTAGATAATGCGACGGCTAAGTATGAATGCTGGGGAAAGCCTAAGTGACGTCATTCTGGTTCCCACTGTCGCCGTATTAGGTGACCTTGGGGCAAGGATATGTGCGCTGCTGCGATGCAGGCTACTAGAAAGTAGCTGAGTACACTGCTAACAGGTAGCACTTGGCTTAAATAAGGTTTATTAATACCTTATCAAATGAAGGAAATTTTCCGACCATAGGCAGTTTTAGTTGGTGATTATTAAGAGATGTTTCCCTGAGCTCTGTGCCTCATGCATCCATTGGTAATCTCAGACGATGTAATTCTCCTTTCTACTCGTATAGAAACAAGGTCCCTGTGACGTCACGTGGAGTGGAATCGCTTTTTTCAAATGAGGTTAATATTGACCATTAACATTCGGCTAAACTGGGATTTACAAAACCAAAAAACTACTATATTATAAATACACAAATGGTGGTTAACGAATCACAATCAATGCCTATCCTTTTCTTTGATGAAGGAAACTACCCCATTGGGCAAGAGATAGCTCCTGTGGCTGAGGATGACAATGTGTGAATTTTAGCATCAGATGAAAGAGATCAAGTTGTCGGTGAGTGCCAGGACTTACAAAGGAACCCATTGAGAGAAAGGGTGACCGAAAAAAGCCCTGATGATATTGTGCTTTATCCAGCTGTGTGCAGAAATTTGTGTGATCCTACTTCAGCGCAAGAGCTATTGGATGGGACTGAGAGGGATCAGTGGAAAGATATAATGAATGAGGAATACACATTACTAATAGATAATGATGCATGGACTTTTGGACAAAGGCATTGTAAAAATATAAATGGGCATCCAAGGTGAAGTCTGGTGCTGACGGTGAAAGATGCAGAAATGGGGCCCAACTAGTAGCATTGGGCTTTATCCAGACAGAGATATGCAGTTGATTATGAGGAAACATTTGCTCCTAACAGGGTCATCAATATGACTGCAGAGTAAGCCTTGGTCATCAATAACCTTCCTATAAAAACAGCCTTTCTCCAAGGGGACACAAGATGAGGTATATAAGGAGCAGTGCAAAAGCTTCAGAAAGGGGTCAGATAATAAAAATGATAACCATTCATTCATTGAAGGCAATACAATAGCATAGTTTCATCAAGTGGTCATGAATACAATTGATGCATCACCGGTCTTTGGTTATTTTACAAAGAAAATCCTCGCAGCATATGTACGGTGGAAAGGATTGACCTATTCCCTACTTTAAATACTAAAATATGGAATTGGACGTTTCTTTACCCGGGAGACGAAGGCTGAAAATATTCATCGGAGATATTCTTGTGCAGGTGAACAAATGCCAAATACATACAACCATTTTGTAGCTCTCCCCCTTTTATGATGGTCGCGGGTGTGCCATGTCTTTGTTCTGGGACCCTACACAGCGGAGCTTAGGCTTTTATTCTTGAAATCCGGGAGCAGGTACCCAGACCCCTTGTCTTATATTACCCCTCTGGCCTATATTGTCATGCTGGCAATTTGAGGAAATAATCCATTTACATTCCATACACAATAAGTCAAGTTCAAATATTTAAATTTCAATTATGATTCTTAGAAGGGCTAAATTGTATTCATGGTATGTCATGAGGGGGTAGGGTGGGCAGTCCCAGATTATGAGGGTCCACTACCTGCTAGACACACGCCTGGGGTCGACGGAAAAATATCTTCACCACTCCCTCACCATAGAACATCACACCTCAATAAATAATTCATGGTTACAGCTGCCAGAATACGGAGCTCTCTACCGATAGAAATAAGAAATTTGCCATCTATGCATGTATTTAAGAATAAAGTACACAAGTTGTTTAATGACATTTCATGGTAATTCCCGGTGTAACTAACCATGCAGACGTGATTGAGTACTGATGTGGGTGATGGGAGAATATATTCCGTATTCATGAAATAATTTTCTATTAGTCCTACGTTTTTATGTTACACCTGAATATTTTTCTTTGAATAAATAGTGATACTGTTTCAAATGTATTTAATATGTCTGAAAATTTTGTGTGGCTAGATACCCGCGTATCCGCATTCGGGATGCGATTGTACTTATAAGTATGCTTGCATAGATTTATATTTTGCTTTTGTTTTTGTTTCTTCTCCATTTTTTGCATTTTCTAAGTCTTGCTGTAATGTTCTTTTTCTTTGAACCTTTGTCAAATGATTTCTACTTGATTGTTGTGTACTTGTAAATTATCTCATGGGCCAAATGGCCAAGGATAATAAATTAATTGAAAATTGAATGTCCCGAACACAGTGGCAGAAAATTTTTGATGCTATCACGGCTAAATGGTTAAATCAGATTAGAGAATTAAATTTAAAATATTAGATATAGAGACTATAGGCAAGACAATGTCAGCCGGTATATTACGAAGATGAATGATTCCGAATGATTTCGGAAGATCCCATGAGGATGATCAGCAAGTCGCGGATCGAAACGTCGGGAGACATGGAAGACATCAACCGGTGGAAAACCCGAGAAACTTTTCTGCAAAAGGTATCTGCTTAGAACCAAGAGGGGAATTTTTTCCAATAGGTTTCACAGTGGGGACAAAACTTTAGATGGCACCCTCAAGGATGGAGTAAAGAAAGTCGACACCTTCTTCCAGAGACAAACAAGTGATCACATCCATATCCACCTAGAACGGATTGATGCAAGTGACGGGATTGGCTCTGACGTCAGCACGAGCAGTGCTGGCTTCCGTTGGATACCACGTTCTGTATGAGTTAATTTGCTTTACCTTTCACCACATTATAGAGATTTTTGTGGTGAAGTTTCAGAAAAGTGGAGTTTCTGAAGATAGCGATTTTTCTTTCATTAATGACATTAATTCACTGGATTTCAGGAACGTGTTTGAGAGGTATTTTTGTTAAAAAAAATGCCTTTCCCACATGTTGTGCTGGGATGCCAAGGAAACAACAGGAGTGGACCCAAAGTTAAAGTTTTCAACTTCCCTAAAGATCCTGAGTTGGCAAACAAGTGGATTCAGACAATCAGAAGATACAATTTCACCCTTACAAAAAACAGTAAGGTATGTACCCTTTCTCGCTGTATGTAATTATTTGGATGTAATTTCTGCCAGGATGTGGCTTGGGAATGTTGATGAACAACTCCAGCACTGAAAGTGGCAATTTAAATATTGTAGTACAATTTATTTTGCTTTTTAGTTTTCTTTTTTTGTGTTCATTAGTTCAGTAAACATGTGGTTTTAAAAGAGTTACCTACTGGGAATTAGCAGCAAATATAGTCTTTCTTAGCTTCCCCTTCGGTGTGTTATGTCCCGGAAACTCAGTACTCATTACAAAAATATTTCAGTTCCTCAAAGTTGAAAACCTACTTCAATTAATTACGTCATTAGTCATGTAATCTGGTATTTTTGGAGAAACTACTATAAACATTTTATTTTTGGCGTAGTGCCTTTTATTACGGGGAAGATCTTAATCTTTTAGTTATTCTTGCTTTGAGATTATAATTTCAGCTTATCTATCCTTTTGTAATACCAAGGACACTTACTTGAAATGATGCATGGAAAGCATTTAATCATAAGAAACTTAATCAATTCTCGACAGACACATGCATAGGTTACTTGTGTGTATGAACTGCCATGAAAGAAAATTTATGTTTTTCTCTCATAATCGTCAGTGGTGCGATGAATCAGAATTGAACCATATCCTGCTTTTATCATCTCAAATGATCTTACCCTGAGAGCACAAAGTTTGCAGAATACCATATGAAAACCTAATGGTTTGCCGTATACCAAATATAGGCGACCACATTTGGTCTACATCAGGTCTACATTCGTTCTACATTAGGCGCAAATGTCTTCCTTTTTTGGTCTACTGGTAACTTAAAATGGTATAATTTTGGTCTGCGGTTATACCAAATTTAGACGTCTATATTTGGTCTACATTAGGGGAAAATGTCGCCCATTTGTGATAATTTTGTTCTACGGTTATACCAAATGCAGGTGTAATTTTTTTTACAAAAACATACATTTTATACTGCTAATCTTGTAGCAATACGTGTGATTTTCAACTGAAATGAATTTATGGCAATTTTGATAATTATCTTCGAAGAATTATCAATTATATCTATTATTAACCTAGGATGCAAAGCCTAAATAATACTGCTTACGAGCCATGCTACTGAATTTGTTAACGCCGCATTAGCGGAGAAGGTATTCCTATCCCTCCGAATATGCTAAAAATCCATCACGAATACTTAGGAGAACCTTAATTTCAGACAAAAACACTGAACTCCTATGAAATAACAAATAATCGGTTACTCTGCATTCTTTTCGTTTATGTACCCACAAAGCACACTCAAAATTTATACCGTATAGAAGTTGCATAAATGGGTAGGTATAATATGCAAATAATATTCCGTCGATTATGCACATAATATGCACATTATATTAAAATGTTATGCCGCCGTAAACTATTAATAATATTGACATAGTATGCAGGTATATTATTTCGTTGTTAGTAACATTTCATCATTAATTATGATTCTTATAAGAATCATTAATTATAACAGCCACCCAGCAAACTCAAAATCTATTCAGTATATAAGTTGCATAAATGGATACGCATAACATGCAAATAATTTTCCGTCGATTATGCACATAATATGTGAATTATATGCACATTATATTTAAATATTATGCCGCCGTAAACTATAAATAATATTGACATAGTATGTATATTATTTCGTTGTTAGTAACATTTCATCGTTAATTATGATTCTTATAGGAATAATTATTTAACGGCCACCCAGCAAACTCAAAATTCTTTTCAGTATAAAAGTTGCATAAATGGATACGCATAAAATGCAAATAATATTCTGTCGATTTTGTTCATAAAATTCGAATAATATGCACATTATATTTAAATATTATGCCGTCGTAAACTGTGATTGTATCCGTAAAAATCGATGATCATACATCCTCTGTATCACAAAATGTGAAAAACTATGTTTTAATATATCACTAACAACTTCGTATCGTTCGCAGAATATTCCACAATTATTATTATAATTTTTTTATTTTCCACACCGGCATATTCTGGTCTGGCGAGGTAGGCAGCTTGGTAGCCATATTGCCGGTGTTGTTGTTGTTAGTCATTGTTATGCATTGTTAGTTGTTGCCGTAGCCATATTGCCGTAGTTGGGTGAATTGAACGTCTATTGAAAAATTTAAGATTAATGAGGGAAAGATGGGTTTACGGAACTATTTTATGTCACAGTACTATTCTGGTAATGCATATACGATAAGGAATTATAAACTTCATGTTATGAAGAACAGGACTTTATTTAAAATCAAAGTAAGTACGCGTGAGTCGTTGTCGTTTGTCATAGGGTTTGCAAGCAAATCTGAAATTATTACGCTCCTAATTTTGAGCGTTATTCCCAGTATTTTAATTAATTTTTTAATTACCTAAATGTATATATTATGACGGTACTTTTTCAGTCAGAGTCCCAGCTTGAAAAGTGAAGGAAGGCTATTCCAAGGAAAGATGAAGTTTTGGCACTTAGGTACTGATCCAGGTTGTGAGCTGCACTTTCGCCCTGAAGATATCACATACTTGAACATATATGCATATAATTATTTTAATTTGTGATTTTTAATGACAATATTATCTTTATTGTTTTGGAGTGCATTTTCAAGAATGGCTTGCTTACATCGCTTGCGTGATTGCTCGCCACAACTCTATCCCTGTTAAAAATTCCCCATTGAAAATACCCATTAAAATTCCTTATAGGGAATTGGCAATGGGGACTACCATTCCCTATAGGGACACCCATTCCCTATAGGGACAGTTATTCCCTATAGGGACAGTTATTCCCTATAGGGACTGTAATTCCCCATTGAAAATACCCATTAAAATTCCTTATAGGGAATTGGCAATGGGGACTACCATTCCCTATAGGGACACCCATTCCCTATAGGGACACCCATTCCCTATAGGGACACCCATTCCCTATAGGGACACCCATTCCCTATAGGGACACCCATTCCCTATAGGTACACCTATTCCCTATAGGGATAGATATTCCCTATAGGGATAGATATTCCCTATAGGGACTGTAATTCCCTAATAAAACAGAATGAATAAAAACAATTGTTCCATTGATATGAATTTAATGCTAAATTAAACATTTTTACATTGTATAACATAAATTTGTTGACAGGCTTGCTACTCTTTAACATAACAAAAGGTTAAAGAGGGCAAGATTTGGGGTAAAACTGTACAAATTATGCAATTCCAGCTATGGTTATACACATAACTTTAAAATGTATGTTGGAAATGATGAAGTAAACAATATTCCTGTTAATACAAAGGTAGTATTGGATTTGATGGCCGCGTATAATCTTCTAAACAAAGGATATTAATTGTATGTTGATAATTGGTATAATTCGCCAGATTTGTTTCACAAGTTACACACCTTAGGAACTAATGTACTGTACTTTGTGATCTAAATGCAAAAATATGCCTAAAGATAGAGACGAATTAAAACTCCAAAAAGGTGAAGCCATATCATATTGCAGTAATAACATTACTGCAAATGGAAGGACAAGAAGGATATGTTACAATAATGAACACCAGGCATTCCTTGGAGTGTACAGATACCAAAAAAGTAAAGGTAAAAGGATGGCAAAACGTGTAGTGTGCTTGGAGAAAAAGATAAGAAGAGAATCCACATGGTAGTATGATGTGTGCAAAAAGCCACTATGTTTGGAACATTTCAAGCCCTAAAGAATTATCTCCAATTATGTAAAGTATTTAATTTAATTTTGAATGCTTTTATTTTTGCACACAGTAAACCATAGTTGGTAGCATATACTTCAAGCAAATGAAAGAGCAAGTAACTATTAACAAAATATCAAAATTTGGACCGAATTGGTTAACAAATACCACTTCAAATATCTCATGCAAACCAATATTACAATTGTGTTCAAATTATTTCAAAGTTCGTGGTGTTTGGGGTCGATCAGGGGATTGATGTGAATGGTATGCGAGTATTACAAAGGCTGACAGGGAATGAACAATCAATATCTTAGCTGGTAGCATTTGCATCCATCATCAGTCTGGATAGACATGTGAAGTATTATTTGCTACTTTTCAGTAGCTTCTTCCTTTGGTATTTAACCATGTCACAACTTTTGGTGGCAAATGCCTTTGTGATAACTTGCTTTTATAGTCTAGTTGGTATATCCCTTTTCAGGTTGTCATCCTGACTCCAGACTCTCTCCATTGTCCCTGCAAATAAATATAGAATATTAGTAATAAAAACAAGGTTATATCATTTGCTATGAACCTATCCTGCAGGAAATCTACCTATTTATTACATTTACACATGGCATCTTGCAAGCATATTTATGCACTCCCACTCTAACGCATTCATATTTATGTGCACGCATCAACGTGGCGAACAAAATGCTAGGCTCAACTTCCTAACAAGTATCTATTCTGTGCTCAACAAACAGGTTATTTTTTTATAAATATTTATATATACCCGTTAACTGCGTAAGGAACACCGGGGTAAGTGGAACCCCTAACATAAATAGTTGACATTTCAATAGAATTGAATTGACATTCAATTTTAGTAACATTCTATAGCAATTGATAACAATATAACTCTTTAAGACTTTCATTGCAATTTAGGCATTTGTGAAAAATGTACTCAAGTACAAATCAATACCTAAATGATAATGATCGGAGAGATTTAAATTGCGATGGCAATGTTTTGAACACCTTATTAATTACTATAATTCTTCGACATAATATCTTCCCGATGGTTATTCATTTTTCAAGAAAATACCCTTCGTATACGAGCTAATTATGATTGATAATTTAATGCCATAACGAACTGGATGCCATAATGGACTGCTAACAAAGTGGATTCTTCTGCGAGAACCCTGATATTTCAACTTAATCGGTCTTAATGGTTTGTATTTTTACTATGGCCGAGAAAGGAAAGATCATGCTAAATTGTAATTACACTGTGAACATAGTAATTAATAATCTGAAATACTTATTGAAATGAAATTAGCGGTCCATTAATCGTATCAATACATACAAATGTTCGGTGATTTACTAACGAATAGAAAAATGTTTCATTTACTTACATGGTCAGCTCAGCGGAGATGTGTTGATGCCTTTTTGCCAGTCTTCACTGCGAAACACGGATTATTTTCCTCTTCCATTGCGTACTTCAACGTAAATTTGCTTGTAAAAGAGGATTCTACAGCACAACTAAATTCGCAAAGTCACAAAACGGTCACAAAATACAGTAACTACGAATGTAAACAATTCATTTGCAATGGCTCTTGGCACACTGGCATGCAAGATGGCCGCCGGTCGTTGTGGCGCTAGTTTCCAAATACGATATTTAATCCGTTATATTAAAAAATAATTTCGTAATATAATGGGCAAAATATGTAACTAAGGTATTTTAAACGCCAAATATATATTTCCCATAGTTACTAAAAGTTGTGAAAATACTTGGCATTCCCCATTGAAAAAACATGAGAGATTTTCATTCCCCATTGAAAACCCATAAGAGATATTCATTCCCCATTGAGTACCCATAGGGACAATATATTCCCCATTGAGTACCCATAGGGACAATATATTCCCCATTGAAATTTAATGGGGAATATCATTCCCTATAGGTTTTTTCAATGGGGACTAATGGGTAATTTTTAACAGGGATGACTAACACAGAGATAATTATGCGATTAGAAGACCTTTTTGTGGCTTGGAATCGCATTTTGGACCATTTATATAATACATTCGTTAAGAAAATACCGTAGATGTTCAACCATGCGGATGTCATGGAAGGAATCATCGCGAGTGTGTGATTGTGAATTCGTGTGACATACTTTGTGCTTTCTAATTGCTATTTCATGAGTAACGATTATGGAAGGGTGAATGTTTGTCTTTAGATGTCATTCACATGATATTTCAACCAAATTTGCGATGATATAGGACTCCTAACTGAATATTTGTAAATTTGTGATACAACGCTGAAGGTAGGAGGATTGTGCCCTGTTTTAGTGCAATGTACCTATGCTGTCTCTAGATGAATGATTCATTATATTTCTCCTCGTTTCCAGAAATCGCTTTTTATTTATGTTATTTTCGAATATAATGCAACTGCATATTATCACACATCAACGGTATAAAATGTGCATAAAAGGTACGTATATATGGTATATATGTGCATAATATGCAACTATATGGCAGCCCACATCACTGGTATAAATCATGCATAAAATGTGCATAAAAGGAGCATAGAAATGGTATATGGGCATAGTATGCGCATATATTTTAGGCCACATCCATGGTATAAATTTTGCATAATATGTACTTAAAAGGTGCATATAAATGGTATATACGGGTATAATATGTGCGTATATTTAGCCACATCAATGGTATAAATCGTGCATAAAATGTACATAAAAGGAGCATATAAATGGTATAATATGCGCATATATTTTAGGTACCGGAAAATTCGTCGTTAAGGACTGCCTGTGCTTGTATTGTATGGTGAATACAGCTGTTGCTCGCTGCTTGGAGATTTCTACGAACACCTTTTGTTTCAAAATAGTGTTATTTTCAACGTGACAACTACCGTTAATCACACTGCCAGTGGTTGTAATGCACAAAGTTTGACGAGGTTGACAAATATCTGCCAAGATCTGTAATTATCAGTGTTCCAGTGTGATTGGTTTTAAACAGTGATATTACGCTATCGAGAAGTGTCTGATAGTAATGTAAAAGTTGTCAGTGGCGTATTTACCTTCGTCATTCACCGCAGAGATTACATTTCACGACCAAGCTATCAAGTTCAAAGCCATGAGTGAAATTTGTTTATACTAGTATATCAATCGTACCAAGGAATTGTAGTGAGAAAAGTTACCTGTGCCACTTGCGTGGGATAATCTGAGGCTTAAAATCAGTGATTAAATAGTTGTTTTCATCATAGCGAGCTCTTGATTGTAAGGTTTACGTGATGAATATAAGAATGGTAGTGACTTTCAGTTTTTGATGATCCTATTTATCATTATTTATAATGGTGTGAGCTTGTATCGATTGTGGATTTTACCTGAAATATTGAAATAAGTTGTAGCCTGTGTGTGTGATTGCCACCGAACCGATTCGCGATCTCACATGTTTATTGTGGGCAGACTGTTTTGCTGTGGTTATGTATACCCGTGAATAAACCAAAGAAATGGTGAAACTCTGTCACATTATATTGAAATAAAATTTTCTTGTAACCACAAGTGCATATCTTGTGTTTTTTAATTCTCCATTGGTATTCAAAGATAACAGCCAAAAAGTTATTTTTCATTATTTTTAAAAGTGCCTTTCTTGTTTTCTGAATTTGCATTAAGTTTCCAAACCCCGTTACTTACACGAAAGGAATGCAGAGCAAAAGATGTTTTGTCATTTCACAGATGTTGAGTGTCATATTGTCTGTGATTAAGGCTCTCCAGCTAAGTATTCGTGGTGGATTTTCATATATTTTTTAAGAAAGGGCATTTCGGTCAAACCTCTAATGGAATTGGTGGTTCACTTTGCCCGTTGGCCCTAAAAGTACTTCTATCGTAATTTTCCGATGGTCTGCCATGCAATTTGTCACGACCTGCGTCTGCTCATACGTGATTTTTTGATGATATGTTCCGCAATTCACTGCTAATTAATGTTTTATTCAACTTTTTATCCTATAAGTATATAATAAAGGATCAAAATTCGTTCATTTGTCAAACTTTAAAGGTGAATTAACGAAGGACACATCCGTATTAATCCATAAATACCACTAATTGTCTCTATCGACTGCCAACAACTCTTACCAAAATATTCGTCTGCTAGAAACAGTTGCCGCGGAATTGGAACACCGCAAGCCCTTGCCATTGGCTACACCATTTTCGGGTTGAAGGAGCTCAGAATTTTTCATACAAACGTCACTTCCGCTGCATCGCTCCTCTCCGACCCCCTGACACGTTCTCTCCGCCTTGTGGTGACTTTCCGACCGTCCCACTCGTAATCGCAAGGGGTGGTATGACACCGTATACCGAACGAAAACTCCGCCCCGCACTAGCGCACCGCCCGCTCGTTCGTAATAGGCCCCCTAGTTTCTATACGAGAAGATACGAGTTATACATCGTCTGAGGTTACCAATGCATGCATGAGGCATAGAGCTCAGGGAAACATGTCTTAATAATGACTTATTAAAACTGGTTAAGGTCGGAAAGTTTTCTTCATTTGATAAGGTTTTAATAATCCTTATTTAAGACAAGCGCTACCAGCCAGCAGGCTACTCAGCTACCCGCTAGCAGCCTGTGTCGTATCAACGCTAAGCCTCGCCTCAAGGTCTCCTCACATGGGGGCAGCGGGGACCAGAAATACGTCGTAAGGAGAAATTTCCCGGCATTCATACTTACGCGTCGCATTTTCGCCCGCTTCAAAATTTTCACTTATCCCCAGCCGGCACAGCAGAAATTATTTACATATATGGAAGGGAAAAAATGGAGAAAATATATCCGTAGAGAAATTACAGGGAAGAAATTTCTCTATCTTTTCGGTTTGTAGAGAGCCCACAAGATCATTTACGGCTCTAGCACTAATAATGCAGTGAATTTACCATGGATGTGGGCTAAAATATATGCGCATAATATGCCCATATATACCATTTATATGCTCCTTTTATGTACATATTATGCACGATTTATACCATTGATGTGGCTAAATATACGCACATATTATACCCGTATATACCATTTATATGCACCTTTTATGTACATATTATGCAAAATTTATACCATGGATGTGGCCTAAAATATATGCGCATACTATGCCCATATACCATTTCTATGCTCCTTTTATGCACATTTTATGCATGATTTATACCAGTGATGTGGGCTGCCATATAGTTGCATATTATGCACATATATACCATATCTACGTACCTTTTATGCACATTTTATACCGTTGATGTGTGATAATATGCAGTTGCTTTATATTCGAAAATTACATAAATAAAAAGTGATTTCTGGAAACGAGGAGAAATATATTGAATCATTCATCAATAGACAGCATAGGTACATTGCACTAAAACAGGGCACAATCCTCCTACCTTCAGCGTTGTATCACAAATTTACAAATATTCAGTTAGGAGTCCTATATCATCGCAAATTTGGTTGAAATATCATGTGAATGACATCTAAAGACAAACATTCACCCTTCCATAATCGTTACTCATGAAATAGCAATTAGAAAGCACAAAGTATGTCACACGAATTCACAATCACAACACTCGCGATGATTCCTTCCATGACATCCACATGGTTGAACATCTACGGTCTTTTCTTAACGAATGTATTAGATGGTCCAAAATGTGATTCCAACCCTATTGGAAAAAATCAGTGGGAAAAAATTCAATTGAAATGTTCCATTGAAAAGTGACAAATTTCAATGGAACAGTTCAATTGAAAAATTTTCAATGGAACAGTTCAAATGAAAATTTTTACAATTGAAAAAAAATCCATTGAAATTTGTCACTTTTCAATGGAACAGTTCAATTGAAAAAATTACAAATACATTAATGCATACAATATGGTAAACTTATTATTAGGTAGAATATACCTAACATCTAAATTTCACGAATCCTGAATTCTGAATAAATAAAACATGTGAACAAAAATTAAAGTTGAAATATTTTTAGAAGCAGTGTCATGAAAACTTTAATTGGGCTTTTCCACATCTTACATCACTTCTCACAATCATGAATAGTTACCGAAAATCTGTATAGTTTTGCCATGATTATCAGAACAACAACTATACCATGAGAGCCACATCTTTTACCAGTTCAAACAACGTTGAATAGTTGTCGAAAAGAAGACGTTTTTCCGCGATTAGCGATAACAACTTCACCAACAAATATCTCACACGTCTTTATCTAAGAAAGGCTTCTTTAAAATACTGATAAATATACTTCTGGTTTGACATGAAGCCAACACCCAAGTAACATTTTTGGTTGGCCCTCTGTTGGCAGATGGTGGGACACAGCGGTTGGCCCATGGTATGATTTGGCCACCTCGCCAACCGTATCCCAACCAACGATTCCCCAACGATGGGCCAACAGAGCATTACAGTCGGGCCTTCGTATTCCCAACCCAAGGCCAACAAATCTCCAACGATATACCGTTGGCCCTTTTACATTCTGCCATCCGTTTCCCAACAAAAGCTATATTTTACTGGCATTTCTCATTTTTATAGAATGAAAGTTAAATTAATTTACTTTCTCACTTGATATGATACCGGTAGATAGAATCTTTACCTTTAACTCCCTATAAATCAAAATGAAATTAAATACATAAACAATCAATGCTATTGGACAAAGTAAGGTTACAGTGGTTAAAAGTGGAAAACAAAAAATCAATATCAGTTCAGAAGGTTCCCAACTTTTATTTTCACAAATTAGGACAATTTTTATTAGGACAAAATTAGGAAAATTTCAACAGCACCTTTCCATATTACAATATGGCACACACAAAAACTCTCCATCTTCTTTGTAGTGCAACAAAACACACTTAGATAAAATCTGGGTGGACTGCAATTTGCATCCAGGTACTAATTTTTTTACTACAAATATACCAATGGTACCACTTCTAAGAGGTAATTCAAAGAAATCCTCCTTAATTTCAAACATGTCACACTGCAAGATGTACACCCCTGAGTTATTTGATTCAATTGCCTTCACAATTCCTATTCTCTGGTCTTCGGTAATGAAATTTTTAAGTTTAGTCCATTTTACTTAATTGGATCAGTTATAAATTAATTAATCCTAACACAATATATTACTTATAGCATAGTGTTAGGATTAATCAAATATCCCCCAGAAAGCCGTAAAACTCGCCATTTTGATCCATTATTCTTAAAACTTTCCTGGAGGACGACCCCGCAACTCCTGCTTTCCCTGGCGGGTATGCAATACTCCCACACTCCTAAGTATTACTTGTGCCTAAACCCCCCCCCCCCCTATTGGAAAATTCTTATAAGAAAATTTCTTATCAGAAATTGGACATATTTCTTATGATAAATATGTCCAATAATTTTTTCTTATATAAGAAAATTTCTTACAACTATCAGTTACAAAATGTTATCAATAAGAAATTTTCTGATGGAAATATTTATTATAAATATCATATCAACATGCTTAAAACACTTGCGCAAACTTCTATAAAAAGCTACATAAGATATTCATCCCTACTGAGAGTACAAAGTTAGCGTTATACCTGATTCAATCCAAATGTAGACGCCTATATCTGGTATACAGCAAACCTAATGATTTCCCACGAACCAAATGTAGATGTCTATCATTGGTGTGCATCAAAAAGGACACTCAAGCTCTGCAAAGGTCACCTGACTGGCCAGACAAGTCGATATACCATAGAGGTCTTTCAGGGCATGGGTTCTGTATAGGGTTAACGTCCTCACATGCTAAAAGAAACTAAAATCAATGAAGCCAACGATAGCCTAGAATGATGGACTGATAATTGAATACGACTTTGGCAATCACTACACAATGAAAGATACAGGAATTGCAATATGGAATATGATTTAACCTGGAAAATTAAAGAAGCAAATGAAATAAAATTCAAGTTCGACTGGGGATAGGTACTTAAAGAAATTATATGGGAAGGAAAAGTAAAATTTGATAAATCAAATGCATATGAGCAATGTTTATTTAAGATACCAGAGAGATGAGACCTCTACATGCAGATTTGGGCTGCTATTCTGGATAAGCGTTGCAAAAAATAGCATATGCTATTCTGCGGGTCATTATTGCAACGACCCCGTATTCTGAATGACGTGTAGTAATAATTTTGTTCGGAATAGCATCATGCTATTTCTTGCGCGAGCTATTTGGAAGCTCCGCCCCTTCCCGTATGAAAAACTTTCTGAACAGTTTGCGCAACCAATGAGGGAGAAGATATTTTATATATTTTTCTGTATTTTATGGAATATTGACTTGCAATTACAAATAATTGCTTCGTTTGCATTTAAAAATTATATTAAACCGTGGATTTATATAATACGCTTTGAAAATCTCGTTTAGGAAATCAGCTGATTGTTGTTGTTTTGATAATATCACAATGGCTTCAGACAGGTGGGTTAGGTCATAGTTTTACTGTTATTATGATGATTTATCGGGCATAAATATTGAATCATTTACCTATATTCGATCGGTTCTTTATCGTGAGATATATGTTTTGCGAAATAATCATTGAAAGCTAAATATGTTTGATTTTCTTCGTAATTGTCTTAGGCTGCGAAGTCTGTCTGTTCGTTGCATGTCAAAATAAATATGTGCCAACTTTTATTGCTTTGATCGTGACGACATAGCTTTACTGTATGGACTAGAAGCTTCAGTTTTTAATACTAACTTTATATTATATGACTCCCTAATTTCAGTATTCAATCTCTGTTTAGGAACTGAAGTAGGTGGCAACGTCACAGCTGTGCTTTCATGTATTACGATGGAATAGTATCGATATTTCAGCTGCAGATTTGAAAAAAGCAGAGGGAGGTGATGGTGAATTTGAGGATGATGGAACAGCTGTGAAAAAGTGAATCTAGCAATAGTGAATCGTGTGGAAAGTGCTGTTGTGTCAGTTATCATTGTTTTCGTATCAGCTGATTATAATGTGCTCACTGAAATTTTTTATAGACCCTGAACTGTGCCGATATACTGAAAATTAATTGTGTGAATAACTTGCTTGGCTATGGAGGAAACTATTTGTATTGAATTCCACATGATATATATTGCGTTTATGATGTACATGAATATTCCATTAAAAGTTTGTGGTGAATCATATTTGTTCGGAAACTTTATTGCTGTCCGGAGAAATCCTTTGTTTTCAAGCAAGTAATTCAAGTCGACTGCCCCTGTTATAATTTAGTAAATTTTAAGTTTTAATTGTAGAAGGTAGCGAATAGTGGGGAAAATAATTTCGACTCGTTGCATGTATTTGTATATATGTACTGTCCAATTGAGGAAATGAACGGCTGATCAAAGTATATGGTAGTATTATGGTAATATATGGTTTTCATTGAAAGCTATAACTATTATTATATTTGGCGAGTTAGTGTGTTAACACAAGCTTGAAAATTTTCAAGAATCGACCTCATAGCCTACATTGAGGATATTTATAGTAGCAAGTCAAGTGATGAAATAAAATTATGAGTTGTAAATATGAATAAAACACGGAAAATTTGGGCTAATCGTAGTAATTCTTTGCATTAATTGTCATTGTTTTCGTACTGTCGATGAAGCAAGCTTGTGCTTCATATATTAAGCTCGAATGTTAATTTCTAACCAATTCACTTAACTAGTTAAATATTCATCACTTATGCTACTATTAGGTATTTAATTAAAATAAAGCAGATATCATTTTATTTTTGGCTATTATTCCATTTTTCAATACTTGATTATGTTACTTTAACCTCAGAAAAACAATTCGACATCGCAATGCGCACGTTATCTGGGTTGCAATACCGAATAGCTCGGCCTCGAAGACCGCGTAATATTATAGCAAGCCTCACGGTTGCAATTCCCCGTTCAGAATAGTGAATTGCTACGGGCCTATGCTATTCTGAGAATTACGTCTTCCGGTGTAGTGAAAACACGAATTGCAACCGTTCTGAATACCAAATAGCATAGGCGTTGCAATACGCTATATTATAGCAACATCGGTTGCAATATCGGAGAATAGCATAATGCTATTCCATCCAGAATAGCAGCCTTGGATAGATAATGAAAGAAATAAACAAAGCAAAATGGAATTTGATGCCATTTTGGAGAAAAGGATATGTAGAATATGGCTAACAATAAGTGCAAGATTTAGGGATATTAATAGGAGTCACAGAAACACTGATTGAGTATAATAGTTGATATATTTTCCATAAAATAATAACTGTGCAGATGTTATTTAGGTTTACTCATATAAATTCAATCTCATTCTCTTCAGAGAGGTCTAAATCACTCACTTTGTCCATTGAAACACTGTTTTCATTAAAACTTCCACTGATACTAGATATGCCACAATCTGAAAAAATATACATATCGATCTATCTAAATTAATGATGAAAAGTTTAAAATTCCACGAAACTATCTGTTTAAGGTAACATGATTTTAGGAATGCCAGTTTTGTAAGACTTACCAAATGAGATCAATGACTTATTTTTGTTAGAAGCACTCGACTTATTTTATTTAACTGCTATCACAAATACATAGTGAATGATTAACATATTAAAGCAATCCCTAACAACCAAACAAGTTTTGTTTGTTAGGTTGCTAGGGAACCATGTGAACCGTATCCTGCAACGTATGCAATCGTACTATAATGGTATGATGTCCCAACGGTGGCCCAATGATAATCCATTTCGTAGGGCCATTGTTGGGGATTTCCGTTGGGCCAACAGCATAAACTGTTTCGTTGGGCCGACGAACAATATCTGCATTGGGCCAACAGTGGAATTTGGTAGGCATATCCACCCACAATGAGCCAACCGTGACTACGGTTCCCCAACGGAGGCCCAACGGTCAATGTTACTTGGGCATAACTTGTTTTTCACAACAGAAACATGTCACTCATGTTTATACAAGAACACGGGAATTTCACTTCACACAAACAAACCTGCGTGATACACACTATTCCGACAATGCTAGTAGTTTTTTGTCGGCGACGTAACGCACGTACGCATAATTAAGTTATATATAAATATGCTTACATTTTAAACACAAACTGTTAGAGTAAAGTAAATATGTTCTCAGGTTACTATGTGATTGACAACAATAATGTTTATATATGTGAAGTAAATAAATGTTTATGGATTAGAGGTGGGATTTTCGGTTCATTTCCGTGATTCGATTCATTCGGTTCTATTCATGTGAATGAACTGTTCTTTCATGTCGTTCATAAAGAATCACATGAACCAAATGAACACCGCGAACCGAATGAACAACGTGAACTAAATGAACTCTGCGAACCGAATGAACAACGTGAACAAAATGAATTCTGCGAACTAAATGAACAACGTGAACTAAATGAACTCTGCGAACCGAATGAACAACGTGAACTAAATGAATTCTGCGAACTAAATGAACAACGTGAACTAAAGGAACTCTGCGAGCTAAACGAACAATGTGAATCAAATGATTGCAATGATGCGAAATAATCCAGAGTTAACCGAAAACATTGAAGGCTGTACGCATGAACTTACATAATTATGTATGTAATTATTAGTAAGAATATCTTCATGAATATATGCATATAAAAATTTAAGGTAATAATCGAGAAATACGACTAAACATGTTTCCTTCGTATTCGGTGATTCATTATTAAATTAGATTCTATTAATTGGCGTTACACCATAAAGAAATTTTCCCTAAAACAGACAGACTTATCGGGAGCAAAGTGGTCATGAAATTATTCCGGGTAACTCACGCAACACCTCTGACAGCGGTGTTAGCAATATTGTTAGGCATCATGGCGCACGAGACCCCTACAACATACGGGTAAAACGGCATAACATTTGTCATATTAACTCTAGGAAAAGTGTGATTTTATGAAAATTCAGCGACGAACCTTAAGCTGCTCAAAGAAAGAATTAAAGCCCGAGCCACCTGACATTATGCGTCAGTCTCTCAGAGGGCTTTTAACCTTTTAGCATCAAAAGAGAATGATCATGATGCTACCGCAATGAAATCAATTATGCTACAAAAAATTAGTTAATGAAACCATAGTGACATAGAAAATAAAATAAATGTTTCACGAAGTAATTCAAGAAGAGGCAATTGAGATTTAACCTCTCAAGCGAGTATATATACGTCCTAGATATTCCGTTCTTATACAAAACATTTAATAAGGAATATTGCTATTCTTGTCTCATTGAATTTAAGTAATTCCTATTTTTCAGTATATTCCTATTGATATGTTTTCTTATGCATCAACTGTCGGAGGATGAAGAACGTTAAGTTCCATAGGTTCCATATAATAAGCGAGTAATTCATGGAATATTCACTCTCAACCAGTGCAGGTGGATTCAAGATTGTGACAAGAAGGGGGCTAGGTACCTGGGGTAACCTAGGTAACGTGGGGGGGGAGTAAACCTTCCCCGACAACTGAACAAAATTATTATTTTCTTTAACTCTAAATATAATGGTGTATTAAAAAACTCAAGATATAATGGTAATATTTAGAGGCTCTCTGGATCCGCCACTGCTCTTAAATGACTAGAAAGGCCTACTGTCATCCGCGGCTCGCGAAGTAATTCAAGACCTTTCTACTTCTACTACTCCGACGATTGTTCAAATGATTCTTCGATTCTTACATGATTCTTCAATTCTTATGATTCTTCGGTTCTTAAACGAATCTGCGATTCTTAAATGATTCTTCGATTCTAAATGATTCTTCGATTCTAAATGATTCTTCGATTCTAAATGATTCTTCGATTCTAAATGATTCTTCGATTCTTCATGAACCACACGATTCTTTATGAACCCTTTGAACGAGGAGCGTATTTCGATTCATTCGGTTCATGCCAATGAACCGTTCAAAATGAACGATTCATTCATGAACGACACAGCTCTATTATGGATTCCTAGTGAAGTCCAGAGTCTAAGTAATTCTACCACAAAGTAAAGTAAAAAACCCAAAAGGTTATGGGCTCACGGCAAGAATAGCAGTAAAAATAAAGGAAAATTTGAAGAATAAAAGAAGGAAAAAAAACGGAAAAAAAGAGATGGCGATGTCAAGCGAAGATATTACGCATATACAAAAATTGAAGGACACAACAACTTACTCTATGTGGTCTTTCCAAATTAAAATCCTGTTCCGAGCCAAGGAAATGATAGAAGTAATTGAAGGTGAAGATTTAAAGGAGAAAAAAGATATGAATCAAGAAGAGACGCGGAGATGGAACATGAAAGACGCCAAGGCCCAATATTGGATAGTCTCAACAATAGATAGATCCGTGGTCCACCACATAATGACCTGTAAAACAGCTAAAGAAATGTTCCAGAAACTTAAATTAATATACGAAAAGGACACAGAGACTCAGAAATGTCAACTCCTACAAGAATTTTACGCATACAAATATGACAGTTCGAAGGACGTCATGACAAACATGAGCAATCTGCAAAACATTGCTTATAGACTGAACGGACTAAAACAACCCGTCGACGATCTCATGATAATGACGAAGATGATATCCATCCTGCCAGACAATTTCCGGCATTTCTCGAGCGCATGGGATTCCGTGAGAGGACCAGATAAAACAATTGAGGACCTTTGCGCACGTCTTCAAATAGAAGAGTCGAAGCTGAAGACGGAAAACGAAACAGATGTGGTATCATTCGCGGCAAATTACAAAAACGGTAATATTAATTATAAAATAGATACAGTGTGTTTTTTATGCAAAGAAAAGGGTCATGTAAAATCCAGATGTCCTAAAAGAGGGTGTACAATATGCAAACGCACAAATCATAATGAAAAGGACTGTTTCTTTCGAGAAAAATTTTGCAAAATATGTAAGAAAACAAATCATGACGAAAAAAATTGTTTTTTTAAAAATAAGGGTCAGAATAATGAAAAAAGGTATAGAGACAGGGACTCGAGAAAAGATAAATTAGCATTTTTTGCGGATTCTGAGGCTAACCTTAATCATAATAATATCTTTGAATTTGTGATCGATAGTGGCGCAACGAAACACATGGTAAATTCCATCGAAATGGTTAAAAATTTGCGTAAGTGCAATGAAAATGTAAAGGTTGCTAAAAAAGATTCAACTATGACAGTCAAAGGAGTAGGAACTCTAGATCTAAATAAATGTAAATTAAAAGAGGTGTTGTGTGTACCGGAACTTACTAAAAATTTAATGTCTGTTTCCGAAATTACAGAGAATAATGGAACCGTATTATTTACTAAGGATAGTGTTCAAATATTAACTGGTGAAATACCTATGCCAAAACAAAATATAGTAATAGAAGGTAAGAAAAGAGCAAATGGAATGTTTGTAGTTGATCTCAATGGAACTGATGAAGCCATGTTAACACAGACAGTTAATGTAGGTATGGATTGGCACAGAAAAATGGGCCATTTAAATTTTAAAAGTCTTAAGAAAATAGCATCATTATGTGATGGTGTGCCAAAAGAAATTGCTAATACAGACGAAAATAATTTTTGTGCTGTTTGTGTGAATGCTAAACAAACCAGATTTCTTTTTAAAACAGAAAGAATGAGAGCAACTAGAATAATACAAATAATTCACACTGATGTATGCGGACCATTTGAGATTGAGACTCATGATCGTAAAAGATATTTTGTAACTATGATAGATGATTTTTCACATTTTTGTACAGTATTTCTTATTAGATATAAGAGTGAAGTGTCTGAATGTCTGAAGCAGTTTGTAAACTCTGCTGAGAATCAATTTAACAAAAAGGTTAGCGTGATACGATGTGACAATGGAAGAGAGTACTGTGCTTTAGAGTTACAGTCATGGTGTAAGAACAAGGGTATTGTGCTAGAGTATACAGTGCCTTACACTCCTCAATTAAATGGTAAAGCAGAAAGAATGAATCGTACACTTCTTGAAAAAGCTAGATCACTAATATTTGATGCAAACCTACCCAAGGAAATGTGGGGAGATGCCATTTTAACCGCAGCATACATTACAAATAGATGTCCGAGCACTACTGTGGACAGAACACCAGTGGAACTGTGGTTTGGATATAAACCGAATCTGAAAGGGGTTCAGATATTTGGTTGCAAAGCCTATGCTAAAGTTTTGAAGCCTTTGAAGAAAATGGACAATCGATCAAGAGAATGTATTTTCATTGGATATGCCAGAAATGCATACCGATTGTGGGATCCAGAAAAAAGGCAAGTTTTTGTCTCTAGGGATGTGATTTTTGAAAAATCTCCAACTAAAAATAAAAGCAATATATGTGAAAATCAGCAAGATGTCGGGAGAGTTAGAATTTGTAATAGTATAGAAAATCTAGACAAGGAAAAAGAAGAAGAAGAGGAAAGTAAAGAAAAGAATTTAGAAGAATCTAGAGAGAGTGAAGAAGATATAGATGAAGATATGAGAAAAAATAAGGAAAGGGAAGAAACAAGAAATAAAGAAAGAAATGAACCAGAAGTAAGAGATAAAGAAAGAGATTCAACCACACGAAATTTAAGACCCAGAGTAAACTTAAGAACGCCTTCAAGATACATGAACTATGCTATGCGATGTGAGACAGATGAGGATAAAAAGCAGAAGGACAAAGAGAAACTAGAAGCAGAGAAGAAAAAGAAGGAAGAAGAAGAGAGAAATAAGAAGGAAAAGGCGGAAAAGGAAAAATTGGAAGCAGAGAAAAAGAAAAAAGATGAAGAGGAAAGAGTGAAGAAGGAAAAAGAGGAGAAAGAAAGAAGAAGAAGGAAAGAGCGGAAAAGGAAAAATTGGAGGCTGATAGGAAGAAAAAAGAAGAAGAGGAAAGGATGAAAAAGGAAAAAGAGTTAACAGGCAAACCGGTGTTAATAAATTTAAACATAGATAACCAGAGTACCATCAAAATGATATAATCCGGCCAAATGAGTAAAAAAACAAAGCATATAGAGGTGAGGTACAGATTTATTAGTAGGGAATATTCGGAAGGTTTATTTAATTTACAGTTTTGTCCCTCAGAAAACCAATTGGCTGATATTCTCACAAAACCATTGTTAAGCATTAGATTTGAGAGATGCAGGAATGCTATTCTCGCATGTCATCAAACAAATATTTAATGTAAAAATTCAGTGAACATTTGAATATTTGTTTTCATGAAGCATATTATTTTTAATTGGAAATTGTTAATGAAATAAGACTACTGATGTTTATAAATTAAAAAAAAAAAAAAAAAACTGTTTGTGTTAGAGTAAAGTAAATATGTTCTCAGGTTACTATGTGATTGACAACAATAATGTTTATATATGTGAAGTAAATAAATGTTTATGGATTCCTAGTGAAGTCCAGAGTCTAAGTAATTCTACCACAAAGTAAAGTAAAAAACCCAAAACAAACGTTAGTATAACCAGTCAAAAAACTGAAGGCAAACGATACATTACTAAATGAACACACTACAGCACAACAATCACATCAAGACTTCCACTATATACCACGGAAGAAACACACGAATGACCTAAAACAACGCTGTGGGGATCAAGCACAGGTTAAATAACAACGATACTAAATAGTCTTTTCTCCACAAGCAAAAAATTAACCACAACTGACCACAACCCAGTCAACCATGTGCATGTAAACATATGAATAACGGTATAACGGTATTTTTGATTTCAATGGAGTATTTTAGATTTCAATAGGATATTTGGGAATTCCATTGAAAATTTGAGAATCCAATGGAATACTTGAAAATTCAATTGTATCTTTTCTTCGAATTCCATTGAATTTCCTAATATTCAATGGAATATTCGTATTTTCAGTTGTAAATTTGAAAATCCAATGGAATTTTTGGATATTCCATTGAAAACAAGGAAATTCCATTGAAAATTGGCATTTTCAATTGATTTCAATTGGAAATTTCAATGGAATCGGCTGATTTTTTTCCAATAGGGAAGCCACAAAAAGGTCTTCTAATCGCATAATTATCTCTGTGTTAGTCATAGAGTTGTGGCGAGCAATCACGCAAGCGATGTAAGCAAGCCATTCTTGAAAATGCACTCCAAAACAATAAAGATAATATTGTCATTAAAAATCACAAATTAAAATAATTATATGCATATATGATCAAGTATGTGATATCTTCAGGGCGAAAGTGCAGCTCACAACCTGGATCAGTACCTAAGTGCCAAAACTTCGTCTTTCCTTGGAATAGCCTTCCTTCACTTTTCAAGCTGGGACTCTGACTGAAAAAGTACCGTCATAATATATACATTTAGGTAATTAAAAAATTAATTAAAATACTGGGAATAACGCTCAAAATTAGGAGCATAATAATTTCAGATTTGCTTGCAAACCCTATGACAAACGACAACGACTCACGCGTACTTACTTTGATTTTAAATAAAGTCCTGTTCTTCATACCATGAAGTTTATAATTCCTTATCGTATATGCGTTACCAGAATAGTACTGTGACATAAAATAGTTCCGTAAACCCATCTTTCCCTCATTAATCTTAGATTTTTCAATAGACGATCAATTCACCCAACTACGGCAATATGGCTACGGCAACAACTAACAATGCATAACAATGACTAACAACAACAACACCGGCAATGTGGCTACCAAGCTGCCTACCTCGCCAGACCAGAATATGCCGGTGTGGAAAATAAAAAAATTATAATAATAATTGTGGAATATTCTGCGAACGATACGAAGTTGTTAGTGATATATTAAAACATAGTTTTTCACATTTTGTGATACAGAGGATGTATGATCATCGATTTTTACGGATACAATCACAGTTTACGACGGCATAATATTTAAATATAATGTGCATATTATTCGAATTTTATGAACAAAATCGACAGAATATTATTTGCATTTTATGCGTATCCATTTATGCAACTTTTATACTGAAAAGAATTTTGAGTTTGCTGGGTGGCCGTTAATTGATGATTCCTATAAGAATCATAATTAACGATGAAATGTTACTAACAACGATAATATACATATTATGTCAATATTATTAATAGTGTACGGCGGCATAATATTTGAATATAATGTGCATATTATTCGCATATTATGTGCATAATCGACGGAATAATATTTGCATTTTATGCGTATCCATTTATGCAACTTTTATACTGAAAAGAATTTTGAGTTTGCTGGGTGGCCGTTAATTAATGATTCTTATAAGAATCATAATTAATGATGAAATGTTACTAACAACGAAATAATATACATATTATATCAATAAATTGTTAATAGTTTACGGCGGCAGAATATTTAAATATAATGGGGTCATTCCACGTCAAATCACCCAGAAATTTTCAAAATGACACCCACCGACTCGGATTTTGATGAAATTTTTGTCACTAGCTACTATCACCTATCTTATGACCCATGTAAAATATTTCCTCTCTCACTCTCATAGTTTGCAAGATATGAGGAGTCAAAGTTTGAGATGTTTGCTCAGAAGTGGCGCTAGTGGGAGTCAAATTCCAGAGTGCAGGGCACAGGGTAAAAATTCATAACTCAGAAACCACATAACATACCTATTTGAATGAAATTTTGACCCCTTGTCTATCCAAGTACATAGCTTCCATAGTAATGTCTTTTATTCCCCTTGCATTGTTATGTTGGCCAAAATGATGTCAACAGTTGTTAATTAACCGATTTTTTTAGCTCAAAAACATTACTTCATATTTTCAGAATTATCACCAAAAGGCAGAGCAGTTAACTCATCCAATTTTTTTTTTAATTGAAGGTTAATATGTGCTCCAATATACTGTGAAATAAAAATGGTGGTGTTTTGACTGCCACTATGAGTATTTCAGGTTTTACTTTTTTCTCTGCCCCTGTGAGAGGGATTTTGGACACGTACTGTAAGATAATAAGTATAAGTGTATCCATACCTTCATGAGGATATATTTGAAATATTGGTCAGTAAATCTAAGACCAAACATGTAGTCTAGTGAATGTGGCTCTTGTTCATACAATTTTTTTTAATAGCAATACTTGGCTTGTGGCAGCTGAGGGTAAAAATATACAAATGGCTCAGAAATGTGAAATGATGCTTTTTTCCTGGAATTTACCCATTTTTCAAGTGTTTAGTTTATGGAAAAATTGGTATCAAAATACATTAGGCTCTTACTGTGCATTAGAGGATAAATGGAAATACTAATTTAAATAAAATTATTTAAATAATACACTTCAATGTGTTTAAGGCATCTCCCGAACATCTCTGGAGGCTCTCTCGGGCAAACTAAACGCTTTACAGTACCACCAATTCCATCACATGGGGATTTTCGATATGGGTGCATAAATTTCACTTTCACATCATGTTCTTCCTCGTGTTTAGAAATCACTCATCCAAAAAACCGGTGGTCATCATAAGCACATGCAATGTACAAGTTTGTTAAGATCTGTGAAAAAGTGATTAAATGAGTCCCGCTGAACTGGAGTTGTACAAATTTAGCCTCACTTTCACAGAAGAAGTATGGTCTTCCAAACCCTTAGTGATGGAAGAGCTGGCAGAGCAAATGGTATTACTCATAGATATGCAGCAGGTTGTCACCAATATCCACATTCCTTGATGGCAACTGGAGTATTAAATTTCTATTTCACTGGGAGAGATAATGCTGACATTATGTGCCACATTGTTTTCTCCCCTGCCTCACATATGATTGTATTACATGACAAACTTGAGAAGGTAATACAATCCCACCTATTCAGCCTCACTTTTCAGTGTTATTCCATCTCCCCAAGGAATAAGAAAATTAAGTGCAACCTCTAGGAAGAATAAAGTGTTACAATGTATCACAGTGAGGGCATGATAAATCAAAATAGATTCTAGGGTACCACTTTTAGTCTTCTGCCAAGTCTTCTTGTGTAAAGATGCTCCATGGGTGTCCAAGTTTATTCTGTGTGTACGATCAGTGTATTTTTACCAGTACATTAATTGTGTGTGCTATGAGTTAGGCAAAGCTGCTCATTGTGAACTTCGACATTAAAAAAGGTTAGTGTCTCCACTATGCTTCAAAATGAGCAAATTGTTGAACTGTGCAGCATTGGAAAAGTAACTGCATCTGATTGCCTCAAAAAAAGCTACACACCAGTGGTGCAACTGAACAAAATTGAGATCATGAGTATGCTTGAAAAACAGCTGTTATCTCTCAGAAGTGGTGTACCTGGGGAAGTCCTATCCAATGTCTGCGAACATCACAGAATATACTATTTGAAAAAGTATGAAACCTACCAAATATATTGTCTTGATCATTTTAAGAGCCACAAGAATAAAATATCAAAATCACTGAGAAATGTAAGTCTTGATTTTGCAGAAAAGGCCTGAAAAATCCCAACTCTTCAGAAATTAGTGCCAGGAATGAAAATATGCCAGCCATGTAGGGAGGAAGTACAGAAACAATCCAGGTTTGGAAATGAGCTTTCTGATGTTGAATCAGTAGATAGTGACAGCAATGATAGTATTTTGAATTTTGAAACAACAGTATCCCAAGAAAAATCAACTGAGCTACTTAACAGAACGCTGCAAGATATAGAGGCGTCACCTTTAAAATTTCATGGCATATCATCTCACAGAAGGTCAACCTACGCTAAAAGGAAAGTAGATTCAGCATGCAGTAATTTTAAAAGGAAAGTTAAAAGACTTCTTGATAAAGAATCCCAAGGATTCTTTATCAAGAAGTCTTTTAAAAGGATGACCCAAAACTGCCAAAAGAACTACTTCAGAAAGTTCATGATATAGATGTGCTCATAGACTCAACCCGTCAACGCCCACGGGTGCCATAGGGCACCCAGTGCAGTGCTGAGCCAATGCTCTGGCAATCTATTTAATATGTGAATTTTAGCATATCTTTCAGTGCACATACTTAGTAGAAGGTTTCCTCCATTATTCAGTCAGTTTGAATTGTGTTCTTTGTGTGAAGTTCATATGTATCATATTCTTTAAAAGTGAAATATGTGTGAATTTAAAAAAAACTTTGGACGCTGACTGGTTAATCAAACAAAAAGTTGACACATCAAGCACCCATCAAGGAAAGGTACATCTGTTATCATTGGTACCAACTTCATGGAGCAGGAAGAAAGTAATGGAAGAGTTTCATGTGAGTGAGTACACTGCCCGCCAAGCAAGAGAACTTTTCAGGGACAATGGAAAATTAGCTGCACCTGAATTGAGAAAAGGGAAGGCAAAAATAAAACATTACAATTAGTTAGGACTTTCTATGAAAGTGATGAGTACTCCAGAATGATGCCTGGAAAGAAAGATTCCATAAGTATCTCCAAAAATGTACATGTTCAGAAGAGATTATTACTTGCTAACTTGAAGGAATTGCATTCCACTTTTAAATTTGACTTCCCCAGAATTAAAATTGGCTTTTCTAAATTCTGCAACCTAGGTCCAAAATGGTTTGTGATAGCAGGATGTCCTGGAACGCATTCAGTGTGTTTTAGCACAATTCATTAAAATGTCAACCTACTGCTTAGTGCCTGTAATGTAGAGGAAACAAGCCAGGACCTAATTGGTTATTTTGTGTGCTCTAAAAATAATAGGGACTGTATACTGCGACATTGCTCTCAGTGTCCTGCACGTGAAAAATTGAAAAGCTTACTGCTGAAAAAGTTTGAAGAATGTGACCCCGGAGATGAAGTTTCATACAGTCAGTGGGTTTCCAGTGACAGATATGAACTGGTGAACTTCACGGTGACATTTGATGAGTACCTATCAATTTAAATTCAAAGAGTGGAAAAACTGGTGCCCCATTCATGTATTACGAAGGTACAGGCAAACTACCTTAAGAAAATGAAAGAAAATCTTGGACCCCATGAAGCAGCTGTTCTCTTTGACTTCAGTGAGAGCTACTCATATGTTATCCAGGATGAGGCACAAGGGAATCACTGGACAAGTGATAGCTGTACGGTACACCCTGTTGTGATTTATACTCTAGATCACCTGATTAAACAGCTTATTATTTCCAGTTTATGCATCTTGTCAGATGATTTGGAGCATGATGTAGCTTTTGTTTATGAAACCCAAAGAATAATATTTTGCTTTGTTAAGGAAAATTTTACTTCAGTCAAAAAATTGAGTTACTTTAGTGATGGTTGTGCAGGACGGTACAAGAACTGTAAAATATTTCTCAATCTTTGCAAGCATTACCAGGATTTCTCCTTAATGGCATCATGGACATTCTTTGCTACAAGCCATGGAATATCCCCATGTGATGGAATTGGTGGTATTGTAAAGCATTTAGTTGCCCGAGAGAGCCTCCAGAGATGTTCGGGAGATGCCTTAAACACATTGAAGTGTATTATTTAAATAATTTTATTTAAATTAGTATTTCCATTTATCCTCTAATGCACAGTAAGAGCCTAATGTATTTTGATACCAATTTTTCCATAAACTAAACACTTGAAAAATGGGTAAATTCCAGGAAAAAAGCATCATTTCACATTTCTGAGCCATTTGTATATTTTTACCCTCAGCTGCCACAAGCCAAGTATTGCTATTAAAAAAAATTGTATGAACAAGAGCCACATTCACTAGACTACATGTTTGGTCTTAGATTTACTGACCAATATTTCAAATATATCCTCATGAAGGTATGGATACACTTATACTTATTATCTTACAGTACGTGTCCAAAATCCCTCTCACAGGGGCAGAGAAAAAAGTAAAACCTGAAATACTCATAGTGGCAGTCAAAACACCACCATTTTTATTTCACAGTATATTGGAGCACATATTAACCTTCAATTTAAAAAAAAATTGGATGAGTTAACTGCTCTGCCTTTTGGTGATAATTCTGAAAATATGAAGTAATGTTTTTGAGCTAAAAAAATCGGTTAATTAACAACTGTTGACATCATTTTGGCCAACATAACAATGCAAGGGGAATAAAAGACATTACTATGGAAGCTATGTACTTGGATAGACAAGGGGTCAAAATTTCATTCAAATAGGTATGTTATGTGGTTTCTGAGTTATGAATTTTTACCCTGTGCCCTGCACTCTGGAATTTGACTCCCACTAGCGCCACTTCTGAGCAAACATCTCAAACTTTGACTCCTCATATCTTAAAAACTATGAGAGTGAGAGAGGAAATATTTTACATGGGTCATAAGATAGGTGATAGTAGCTAGTGACAAAAATTTCATTAAAATCCGAGTCGGTGGGTGCCATGCCTGGGTGAACTGACATGGAATGACCCAATGTTTATATTATTCGCATATTATGTGCATAATCGACGGAATATTATTTGCATAATATACCTATCCATTTATGCAACTTTTATACAGTATAAATTTTGAGTGTGCTGTGTGGGAAGTAGTATGCAGCAAGTTTTCATTAAGTACCGTTGGAGTGATTTCGATTGCTACATATCCAAAGCTTGACTAATATTTTGTTCATAAGTATTACGAATGTTCCCATATAATGTTAAACTGATTTGTAATAAAACTATGATGTAGTAATGTATGACAGATTCCCGAGTTGATTTTAGCGCATATGTTGACTTTTCAGGTGATTTCCAAGAAGCGCTAGAGCTAGAAACCCTGGCTATTAAACTTAAGCCATGCCAGAAAGCACAGAAAGTGCTACTTGATGCGAAAAACAGAAAGGCAAGGATAAGAATTCCTGCCAAGAAGACTCAACCAGGGGAGGAAAGCACGGAGGAAGAGAGTATTATGCCTCCTAGAAAGAGAATCCCTCCTCCTTCATCCATCAGGGAGAAAGCTGAAGAAAATGCTCCAATAGTGGATTCTTTAGAAAACCTTGTATCTCTAATAGAAGATGGAGATGGTATGTAACTTAATGATTGCCCCATGTAACATTAGTAGCAACATAGGAAGACTGCTCAAATTTCCATTATTAATAATTTGAACATATAAAAGCAAATGACAATTTTGAAGTTTCAGTAATAGTTATTGTAACAGTAGTGGCTTTAAAATATAAGTATTTAATCACAGGGGTGCAGTTAGGAATTAAGGCTGGGGGGGTTTAGGTGCAACTAATACAGGGGTGTTTGGAGGTGTGGAATACCCACCAGGAAAAGAGATAGGTGGCAACTAATACTGGGGTGTGGGGGTATGGTATACCCGCCAGGATAAGAGATAGGTGCGAGATTAATAAATTGCGGAATTTTTAGATAAATGGTTCAAAATGGTGAGTTTTGCGGCTTTCTGAGGGATATTTTATTAATCCTTACACTATTTTATTCGTAATATCATCAAATAAAGTATCAGCATTGCTTGTGCATACTTCTGCATTTCTAATTTTTTGTAGGTCCATAACTTTAACTTCAGGGAATCTCTCGTTCGCATTCCAATCGTTGTCTCAAACTCGTAACAATGATTCTTTTCCTATTCAAATGCGGCAGAAACAGTCATCCAGCACATTTCAGTATTAATTTGTCGTGTCATGTAACACTTAACTATTTGTTGGATTATTTAGTTTTAGTAAAGTTTAGTTGTAGTTTTGCCTGTTATTTCGTCAAATTTTCTGCCACAGAAGTTCACAGGCTCATCAACATTATCATCAATCATTATTATTCGTGGGCTCGTTAAATGCTTTTATGAATTAATAAAATTATAAAATAAAATTAATTAAATCGATTAAACTGGCTTGTCTTCTCCTCAGAGGTTACAGAATATGTCTCTCAACTCCTACTCTTTTTTATCTCCGCCTCGTTATTCAACCTTGACTTCTCTGCACCTTTAGTTATTAATCTTTCCAGTTGAAACAAATTTTGGGCATTTGTGTCGCCATACATCAAAAAACATCATAGTCCTTAATCATATTAGGCTTGGTAATCTAATACACCCATGTCTCGTATAGCGCAATTTCGATTAGCGCAATTTCGATATAGCGCAAATTCGTTCCTCGGGGAAACATTGCAACGCAGAGTAGCCTAATCAAAAATCTTAAACGCTCTCGTGATAAAACGTGAACTTGCGCTAAGTACACACAAAATATCTATCATTTTACGCATATTAATATTATTGCCTCAAATCTTTTTTTTTGTTTATATATTAATCGAAATCCATTGCTGTGCAATGGCCAAAAGTATTACTTGTCATTGGGTTCGGATAGCCGGCCTGCCGAAGTAATTTATCTTGTCTCCTTAATAGAATGATAATAAATAATTTATATCATTAATTAAGCGTGGGGCTAGTGGAAATGATTTTTTTTTCAGCAATACGGTTTGAGACGTATTTTTGCGGTCATAGGTTATCGGGTGATTGACTTCCAGGTAGAGGGTTTACGCTAAAGCCTTCAAGGTCATTGGTATTCAGTGGTGGCCGAGTTGCGCATGAATAGCATCAACACATAAAAGGGTCCGCTATAGAGTCTCAAACACAATGGCTTCGTTCCCTCCCCGCAGTCGCAGGCCTTCTGCGTCTCAGGAATACAGTTCAGCAGTGGAAGGTGATTTAGATAGAGCCATACAGAGAACCAAGAGAATATGGCAAAAAATAGGAATGGGTTTAAAAAAATCAAGAATTTATCAAGAAAAACTATAAACCTAGAAGAGGAATTGAAAGAGGTCAATTGCTTTGAAAATGGAGAGCGTCAAAGCGATATTGCGCGGAAGTTTAAATGCACGATGCCTTATTCTGAATAAAGACGAAGTTAAAACATCAGTGACTCAGCCGCACCAACTTCAACCAAGCGGTCTACACATACGTAAAGTTCATAGTGAATCAGTACAAAAAGACGAGAGTGGTAATCGCTCCGAGACATTTAGTGAAAGCTCCGGTTGGTTTCAGAATGTAAACGGCAAGCAGGTATTTTCAGTGCGGCGATATCAGGTGGATCTGCAAGTGTTGATAGCGCAGTCACCGCAACATTTTCTGATGAACTCCAAGCTGTGATTGAAAGTGGCTCCTTTCCCCCTCAACCAGATTTTAGTGTTGACGAGACGATATTCTTTTGGAAAAGAATGCAATCTCGTTCATTCATTTTCAGGGAAGGAAAACTTGGGTCAGGTTTCAAGGCATTTAAAGACTGTTTCACGTAGCTGTTAATGACTCGGCGGACTTCAAATTAAAATGATTTATCATTCATAAACTCCGCTAGCTATGAAATGGCATTCAAAATAGCATTTTCCTGTCATTTCGATGAGCGACTAAAGGGCCTGGATGACACAATAGTTGTTTTTAGACTAGTTTGAAAAATCGTCAACTGCCGGCAACTCATTACGATCCCCTGAGATAGCAGATGTTAGCCCACCCGCACGACAGGAGGGAATTTCAAAAGCACGTAAGAATTTTTTTTAACATGAATTAAAGTCTTCAAATGCATGCATACTATCTTTAAAGATGTTTTAAACTATAAAAAATTATATAAATAATGTTTTCTAAGGATGTTTATGGGAATATATATGTTTTAGAGGAAATTCAATACCCAAGACCTATGCTACCAGGAACGCATCCCTATCTTCCCAATGTTAAAACGCTCTTGTATAATGCAAATTTGTATAGCGCGAAGACCCCAAGGAACGCATTCCTTGCGCTATACGAGACATGGGTGTATTTCATGCAATATGATCAACAGCTATGCAGAGCATATAGTTGTTATGAAAGTGCTTTTGAGAAAATCTTTTCATCTGTACTGGAGAGTGGCTATCTTTGGAGAAGTCAGGTATTATATCCAAATACGCAGGAATTCTATCCGAGAGTATAGGTTTTTCAATGGCTACGCTGTATCAAAACAGGTAAATACATTGCAGGGTTATAGAGATGGCTTTTAAATAATACGATAAATATTTTTTGATTTGACCTACTACATCCTAGTCTCAGTGGTCTCATTCCCGTGTATTTTATGCAATACGACCTATTACAGGAAATCCACAGGCAAATTAAAGATGGAAGGAAAATACATATTTTTAAAATATTTCAGGATAACAGAGCAGGTGAATCAGCGAAGTATTGTCTACGAGTGTTTTATTCATTGCTAAATGTTTGACAGTATTTAGTTTTGACTCATCAGGTGTGAACTATATTTTATGCTCCTATAAATTTGTCATCAAAAGAGGGTGTCGGCCAAAGATAAAAAACACAGGGAACGAAGAAAAGGATTTAAAATGTAAGATATAATGACGAAATCGGCGCTCAAGTTATTGGGAAGTCGTTCATTAATGATGATCATATGCCACGCAAAACGAGTGGATCGCCTCGCCCTAGCTGCTCCCCATCGGGATTTTCAACGAATGCGTGCGCTACATAAAATAAATGACTTCCTTCCCATCGTGCAGATGGAGCACTAAGTAAGCTAGACAGAATATATTCATGACTTCACCGCTTCCGGGTCATTTCTCAGAGTGAACTGCCGTGGAGAGAATTTTAAGTGTCATTTCTATCCTTTCGTGAGACAAAAACTTTGATGGCACGTTGTTATTAGTCCCCATCAGGCAAAGTTTTGGACTCTTTCCTCGTAAGAGGACATGGAAGTTTAGTGGACCATTTATAAAATTGCGACTTTCTGGGAATTCTTGAGGTATGAATGCTTTTTTCCACTCTGAGACGCTCGTTCTGTTAGGGTGTCTTGTTTGAAAAATTGTATTATCTTTCATACAGGAAAAACTAAATAAACCAGAGCGTATTTGTGAGTAACAAGTAGTTTGCTAATATACCTACATGTAATTAAAGGCATAAAAAGGCAGTTAAATATTTGTTTATCCCAATAAAATAACATTTTACCTTCAGTTTTTATAATTAGGACACAACTTGGAAATGTTTGCCACGGTACCAAAGGAGTAAGTTTCAATTTAAAGTCACAAGTTACTCTTGTAATACCAGTTCATTTTCGAAAAAAATACACAAAAATGATGGCAAAAAAGGTAAGAAAAGATTATGTTGTATAGTTGGATACCCCAGGATTCTGTAAACTGAGTAATAAGGATAGTTACATCAATGAAACCGATAGAATATTCAGCTAAACATCTTTCAACATTGTTTAATTGTGGTCTCTTAGGGTATGTTCCTGCGATGAATTTATTTTTCGCATGGCAACTCGAAGTGTGAACTTGGTTGCAGCTGATGACAGAAGGACATATTGGACTTATGTCAAAGGAATTTCCTCACACAGCGAGAATGGATCCTCGACCTTGTTTACCGAGCAAAGAGAGAAAAGGAGAGAGGTGGAGGAGCAATAGACTCGCGAGGAAGTGAAAGTAATCACATAACTCGGAATAAAGGGCCAGAGAGTCTCACAGACCTCAAACGTTTGACAGCAAATTTCTGCAATTGTTTCAAAGACTCAGCTTTTATAACATCTCTTCCCACAGGGCAAAAATACCCAAGGAATTCGTTTGAAAATAGGATGAGAAAATTAATTGAAATGCCAATGGTTTACAGTGCCATTGGTTTTACCAATTATACTTCAAGGCAATTTTATCAACAAAAAATACTAGAATAATTGAGGAAGTGCGAATAAAATACGTCCAAAACAGCTGCAAAACATGAATAAATATTTTATCTATGACAAAACTTCCGCAAGAAGTTTGAGTGACGATTTTTATCCAAACAAAAAATTACTGAACTAAAATGAGAAAAAATTTGTTTCAAGTTTTTACAAAAGAAATGATGGGGATTTAATCACACCAAGTCCATTTTAGATTAAATTCTGACCCACGATAGTCATGAGAAACTGATGTAGTTAGAGTTATTAGTCATAAGGTTACATGACAGTTCAAAATTACTTTTTTTTAGCATGCTAGCTCATTATGTGCAATCCTTACTCCAACGCAGGTCACTTTTCCGAAATTTTAGATATTTTTAATAATTTTACCACATTGCATCGAAAGTTGAAATATCTTCCACTAAATCCTCCAAGGAGCATTTCTTCGTAGATGTCCGAACTTAATATTACGGCGGCAACATAAAAAACAATCAAATTGAAACCAACGAACTTTTACATTGCCCGCAGTTTACGAAGTTTCGCGACAATGTAACATTACGTCATTAGCCCTCAAAGTGATTAAATTCATATGAATTTCCTTTCGCCTTTTACCACAGTGAACTCAATCTAAACTTTATCAAACTTCTTACAGTGTTGAGAATAGTTGACGTAACATTAGAGAGGGGATGAGACTCACATCCCTGTTGATGCTGCGGGAAGACCTTTGAGGATGGGGACTCCTTGGGCACGTATCTGTAGAACTCCTCGTCGCCGCAGTATCACTTGATGGAGTAGAGGGGCGAGCACTCGAGGTCGTAGTGGCAGCCGAGCTTCGCCCGGTCGCTGTGACGCACCGCCTCTGGCACTTCGATGCGAACATCGCGCAGACCACTAGCCCCCAGAAACAGAGCTAGACAAGAAAAGAAAGGAGACGGTCCATTGAATACCTACTTCAGAAACAAGCAATCAAACTTGCCCTCTAAATAAATCCAACAAAATGAAGCATACATTAACACTTTCGCTGCGGCGGACGCACCGGTGCGTCCTGCGCAAACTATTATGCTGAGCGGAGGACGCACCCGTGCGTCCTGCTTCGACCCGTTTTCAAATGCCCATAGAATCAGCCGAGAACGTCTTGGGCGCTCCAAATTACCTCTCGCTGCTCTATTACATTCCGTACCATCCAGTATTGGCCGTCGTTTCTAGGATTCACCTTTCATTATTTAGGTAAATACTTTTTCATCTTTTTTCTATTTTTTCGTAAATGTTTTGATATTTTAATTTTTCTGACCTAAATTGTCTCGGAACTGGAGATAAATGGGTCTCGTATGCCTTATAAACTCTTCTAAATATTATTTATGTCAAATAAAGTTTTATATTCAGTTTATCCGAATATGTGGAAATGTGTCGATATATCCGAAGATTGCAAAAATATGTGAACACATTGGTTTGGACAGTTGTCATGGCTGCTTCTTTTGTACATAAAAGATATTACGTTTAGCTATAATAAATCCTTTGAAAAAGTAATACGCGTGATTGAGCCAGGTTCGATGCCAGAATTTTCTATACATGTTCCTTTATCGTGCATAACGTGGAAAAAGTTAGCTCTAAGAAATTATCACCATAAATTCGATAATAATGAATTATAATCCATTGCACTCTTCTTTTATTCTTCCATATAGCCTATTGATTATGTAAACATGCCGTAATATTGCCGAATTTTGCTGAAATATAATGAAAAATTTTGTTGAGCATTCAATCACTTGTTCCACAAAACCCCGAAACACAATATTATAAACAAGTGTCTCGATATTACGGTTCAATCGCAAAGGCTATGTACTTTGTTAAACTGACAGATAGGTATATAATTACCACTCTGCGTATACATTACACACGGAACTGAAATCGACCACTATTTCAAGATAAAATATTTTACACAGGATCCATTAGCATTGACCTTGAGAATGAAATTCAATGCCGGTATGACGGAAATGTAACACCGGGAATTCCAAGACGATCACGATAATGTGTGAAATAAAAGGGTAATATTTCGTCTCATTTCATGCGGATATCGTTTCGTATGGCCTATAAAAACAAAGTCGTCGAGGCATTCCTTTCACTCTCATCCCTCCACGCCCTCTGGCCGAAATATCATTGCAAGTACGACGCTGCCACAGGAAAGTACTGTGCTCGGGGCCTTCGGAATAGATTGATATGCTCGATTTTCGGAGATATCTATCATCTGAAGTATCATCGGAGGTGTCACCGGTTACCTGAAATCTTGATTTTTTCCCATTACATTAGATGGCTGAGGAGCCAGTGGCATCAACGTCTGGTTCAGCGGGAACGCGATGAAAAAAGAGATGAATATCCTTAGAGAATTTTGAAGAAAAAGACTAATTAAGAGTTTATGGATATCCTTATGCAGTTTGATGAGGAGATGGACAGCAAGGAAGATAATGCATCCCAGGAAGGAATTCCAGAGGAGTCGTCCAAAGAGAGTCAGGAAGAAAACGCCCATGCTTCTTCATCAAAACTGTTCCGAAAGCACTCAAATAACTTCGATTTATGGTACAAAGATGAACTCCAAGTAACAGATATCCCTTTTACTGGCACCTCAGGACAAAAATTAAATGTTCCCAGCGGGAATCCTTACGACTTACGACTCATTGCCAATGATGTTTTTTGAGTTGCAACAGAAACGAATATCAATGCTGAATATGTGGTTCGAAATAATACTTCTCCAAATTAGAATATCGTCTTGGAATAAGTCTTGAGTCGAAGATAATTGGAAACTTTTTTGACCTTCTATTTCCGATGGGTTTTATTTCTCTTAGTAGATTATAATATTATTGGAAAAATCTGAAATATATTATCTCCCTGTTTTTTCCATATTCATGTCTCGAGATAGCTTTTGCAAATATTGCGCACTATGCACTAAGATAGAAATGTGGTTGAATGCGAACACTTACCCAGTGATCCATTTTACAATATACGACCCTTGCATGATACATTCTATGCAAGTATGAGTGAATTGTACTACGTGGAAAGGGCTGTGAGTGTGGACGAATCCATGGTTCTATGGAGTTGACGTTATCCATAGTTACTATTAAAACAAGTCATTCCTTACAAACGTCACAAATATGAAATAAAATTGTACATTATCACTGAACCACGCGGTTTGGATTTGGATTGCTTGATATATTGTGGCACCGAGGGTAAAAAAGTTGGCGGAGCATGGAACGCAGAGAAAGTCACTCATAAATTGTTGGCAAATTTAAAAAATAAGGGGCACGCTGTGTACAGGGATAACTTTTACGACAGCGTGAACCTTTTCCATTGTCTGCAAAAACATGCTGTACAGAGAAAACATACTGTACAGTCATTCTGATAATGAAGAGATGTGAAGATGATTTCCTCCGAGTATGGACACGATTTTGCGGGCAGGCGGGGAAGGGTTTCAACTAAGCCCAGTATGGTGGACGATTACAATAAACATTTTGGAGGCAAAGATTAGGCCGATCAATTGTTGTCATATTATCTTTACGAAACAAAAACTCGCCGTTGGTACCTAAAGCTGAGAATATACTTCATTCAGATAATAATGATTCATTCTTTCATTCTATACCAAAGATTTAGTAGGAAACGTGTACATTTGTTAGAATACCGCGATGAATTGATAAACTATACTATAAACATTGCTAAATGTCCAACCTGAGGTAATGCCTTCAATGAGTTTCCCTAAACATGGTCACTCACCACATAATTTGGAAATGAAAAGAAAAGGAAGAAAGAAGTGCCGAGTATGAGCCAAAAATAGAGTGAGGAAATATGTTAGCACTTACGATCCAGGTTACCCGTAAAAACACGGTTTTATGCTTTAGGATATTTTCTAACATCTTATATTTATTGCTGACTTAAATAGCACTCTTCATTCTAGTGTTTTTTTCAGGATGATTCTTGAAAGTTATCCCAAAACCATGAGTAAATTATGAGTTTGTAATTATTTTACGGGAAAATTATATTTTCATTAAAAAAATTATCACTTTCGAATACTCCAAATTTTTAAAACATCTATTTATTAGCAAAATCAGTCGAATAATAAGAACGTTAGATGAGAATTAAGGGAGATAAAAATATTTGTGTAGCGGGTTGCATAACGCATGTGACACGGGTTGCATAGCTTTGGCAATGCTGTGAGCGGCAGATGCACCGGTGCGTCCTTCGTTTTATTTGTTTAAAACAATCATAGGATTTTTATTATTATTTTTTACGGTATCCATAGAGACATATCTACTTGGTTATGCAGAAAAACCACTGCCGCTCACAGCGATATTTTTCATCAAAATGGCTAGCAGCGAAAGTGTTAACGTATTTACACTGAAAATACGCATTTTGAACAATCTTTCGTGAGACTATAGGGAGAGGGAGTGAGGGGGTCGAGCCGAATCTCAAGATATATCACTGATCAAATCACCAAAATCCCTTCACGTAATTAATGGACGCTTCTTACCCAACATTTTGACAAATAGTAATTACTTTTAATTTTTTTTTCGTTTACGTTAAAATACCCAGATAACACGGCATTTGTATTACATCAATAATACACAAAAAATATGTGACCAATTACATATGTATAAGATGGAATACGATCATACTAAATCTGTATATTTCACGTAAAAGTGGTTCAAAAGTCCCTATGGATGTATGCATACCTGCGTATTACAAATTGGAAATCTGAATACCCATACATGAAATATACATATGTATACGATCCTATTACATCTGTATATTTCACGTAAAAGTGCTTCAGAAGTCCATTAGGATGTATGTATACTTGCATATTACAAATTTGAATTCTGAATACCCATACATGAAATATACCTATGTATACGATGGAATATGATCATATTATGTCTGTAAATTTCACATTAAAGACCTTCAGAAGTCCCTTAGGATGTATTTATACATACGTATCACAAATTGGAAATCTGAATACCCATACATGTAATATACATATGTATCTACAGGCCGTCGTGCAATAATTATACATATTCATTTTCTGGCCAAAATCCACTTAATATTAATATTCATAATAAGGTGAACCTATGCAAAATTTAAAGTTACAGCATTTATTTTTTAATTTCAAAAGGAATTTAGTGTTCAAATTTTCCTCAATTTTTATGCACCTCAGAAATAGGCATGTAATATTATAGGGCATGTTATACGCCCTTAGTAAGCATCTGAAAGAATGCATAGAAAATCTATATGAAGTGTATTCTATTTGCTCAAAAGCCTTTAGCTGATCAAAAATGGCAGAGAATAATAAAAAGAGCTACGGAAAGAAAGCATTGTATGAAAACTTACAGAAAGGAGATACTCAATAGCATTGACCATTTATGGAGGAAAAAAGATATGAAAATCAGAATATACTGGTAGCAAAACATTTATTTTAACAGATTAATACGTATAAAATATCATCCACACAAAGGATAGGTGTAAATACAAAACGTCGGCATTATGGAACATCAAGGTATGAAAAGAAAAACTGAAAACTCTCCTGGTCTGGATGGCATTAGAGGATTGTTTTTAAAGAATGTAATCATGGCATCTTGACTTCCTTTTTCCATCTATAACGTCCTAAAACCTAAAAAGTAATTTGTGTTCAAAAACAAGGGTTGAAGGAATGCTATCACCAATTACCGACTTACTGCCGTATTACCTGTTTTCTAAGAAATAGAATGTTTGCTGTGCAAGTCTGATCAAGTTTTTGCACAGATATAACATCCTATATAGTTCTCAATTTGGCTTCTGAAACAAAAATCTATTATACCCATGCACTTTACTCTGCCAGTAATTTTACCAACAACAACATAAATCGTAACTTAAGTGTATACTTTGAATTGACAAACACCGTAAATTCTGTCTACCAGCAGATATCCCTCTGCAAATGTGAATAAATAGGAATTAGAGTTATTTTCATATTTGGTAAAATCTTATATGACAAATGGATTACAAGTTGGGGAAGTCCAGAAAGATTGCAAATACTTCATCTCAGATATTCGACTTGTATCAGCTGGGATAACTCTGTATTGGGTTACCAACCAATAAATTAACTCTAAATGTATTGAAATAATAATTCACGTTATTCTCAGCATCTCACAAGGTTTTCCATGGAATGAGATCCCATTTTGACCGTTCTGTTAGTGTGCTCTAGGGTAAGCAAAATTTCATCGTGTTCACCTTGGTCGACTATTACAATGGTCAACTATAGCATTTAAAATTATTGTAAAAAGTTAAGCTATCTACAGTCCGGCCGCCGAGAGTTGTCCGATGACAGCTCAGAAGAAGGGGTGGGGAACCCTTTGCCAAAACGGTTTCAGCCAATCGCTGTCCCCCAAACGCACCTCACACCCTCGCCTAGTCAAGCAACGTTGTCACATGTGTATGAAGTACTGAAATAAGCCTGAATCACCAAAACAAAACTTTCCATAGATTGTCTCTTTGCTCTTGCGTGCGTTCTTAGTTCACTGTGCTGTAGGCATTGCTGTGGTGGTATTCTGGATAGTTACTTGTGCTTTTTCCAATGCTTTTCACGAAAACTTCTCAGCGCTTTCGGCGGAAGTATTTCAATTTCTCAATTATGTTGCGTTTTAAAAGCATAGGATATAACGAATAGAAGGAAAATTACTTTCTTTATTTAATGTCAAATCAGAAACTGCATTTGGTTCACTGGAGTCCTTTCTATGATTGTTTTTTTTCCTAGAGTTATCATTTACACTCCGGCATTTAAATTAGCAGCATTTTTCTATATTTTACTTCAATTACCGGTTCGTTTGAGGGCAATACGTGATATTTGCGCGACCGCTATTTTTCTCAGTGAGGGCAGAGTAGTAGGAAAGTAAAGGATAAAAAGGTAATGCTGACCGCGACTCTTCCGTTGGCCCTTCATGCCCGTCGTCCCTTCCGGCTCCTTTCTTCACGGAACCCTTTGGTTTACGTGTGGTGTGGGCGTTTCCCTTTCTGACCTGGCAACATTGCCCCCTACCCCTTCTAGCTGTCAACGGACAACTCTCCGCGGCCGGACTGTACTATATGCTACCCATGCTGTTAGTACTGATGTACAAAGTTTTGTGTACTTTTCCTAATACATACATATATTACTCCCACATCTCTTCCGGCACTATTATTTAGGGTGTAAATTCCCAACACCTCAATTGTTTAAAATAAAAAAAACAACTGTATGCAACAAATATGTAATGTTGTGCTATATGTGAGATCCTATATGTCTCTAGTTGACCTCCACAACCACTATAACTACCACAAGGAGATCTGAGGCTTTTCATACTAAGCAACAAAATTTAAAATTGTGTCCTTGGGGTCCATAATACATAGGGATAAAACTATATGATGCATTTCCATGCCATGTGAAAAAGAGACAACTTTGAATGGCTTTGAAAAGACAATTACATAACTTTCTTTGTGAGAAATGTCTCTTTAGAGAACTATTACAAAGCTGAGGTTCCAATGTAAACGTATTTTTCATTGTTCTCATACAGTTTTGGAACATATTATATGTTCTATACATACATTCCTTGAAATGCCTTTGGACCAAATACTGACACAAAATAATTGCTAACAAACGTGAAAGGGCCATTCATCCCTCCTCCCCTGATGGGATGCAAGAATGATGAAACTTCAATTCAGGGAACCAACCCAAGGAGGAAGGAAAGTCAAAATGATATCACTTTGACCTCAAAATGACCTACAAAAAGTCACTACTCAGTCATGACTGCAAAAGCTAACTTTTTGAGGGTCATTCTGAGGTCAAAGTGATGTCATTTTGACTTTGAATTCATTTGTCACATGAAAGTATAAAGAACCTATTGAAAATTTAATCAGGTCAAATATTGCCAACCAGTGGCATAGTATAAGGGAGATCCAGGGGGTCCGGACACCCCGGACCTTTTTCCCCCCTGGTTTTGGATCCCCCATCCCACACAAAATTCCTGATTATAAAATTGATTTCAACACTACTCACTCCCTCAGCATTTCAACCTGAAGGTTGGTTTGGAAAGGTGAGGGTAGAGCTCAACCCAGGCACTTCACACAACCAGGCACACAAATATCACACATAAACGGAGGGGGGCTTGTTTCTTTCCCTGGGCTAGATCTACAGATGAATATTAATTTCGGGGAGTCCAAAGCTTCACCCCCCGTTTGAACCTGGGACCCTTTGGCTAATAGCCAGTTTCTACATCCATTAGGTTTTAGGTCTCAATTTACTAGGCGGCGTCCCCTAAAATTCCCCCTTCTGCCCTCACCCCCAGTGTCTCCCCAAGACGCGACTGCGCCACTAGTCCCGGGCGATATATTGTGAAGTATCGTCATATTTAATTAAATTCGTAATATGAAATTGATATTTGAAAATAATCGATTAATGGTGGAGCGCAATAAAAGTATCGGGACTGATAAAATATCGTAACGGAAAAAAATATCACGATACATCATACAATGAAAATATGGGTGGGATAAATTAACGGAGCCTTTTAAATATATTGGTAGCGTTAAAAATAGCCTTACGATGTACGATGTTACGATGTATCATAAGGTAGAAAGTGGACTTTCGATAAGATAACGATTTTTAATCCAATAAAAAATATCGAACCTGATAAAAATCGCCTTCTAATGAAATACAACGTTATACCATCCTATAAAAAATCGCCAATGCTAAAATATCACTAAATATCGTCCAATAAAAATTGCCGCTCGGATAAAACATCGTGATTTATTGCCCGTAAAAAAATTGCGTCATCGCGCCCGATATATTGTCATGCTTTGGCGACGGAAAATTATGTTGGGAGAAGACAGCTGTAGGGTTGGCCTTCGTTTAAGCTAGACATTATATCGATGTATTTAAAAAATTACTTATTTTATATTGAATATGAATTCTCCACTAAGAAATTACGTAACAAATGATGGAAGTTTTGGGATGAAGGAGGCGATTTTTTTATCCGATAGTATATCGTGATATTCATTAGGAGGTATTTTGTCATCTAATTGCATATCCGTGATATTTTATCTAAAGGCAATTTTTTATCGTATTATATGTCGCGATATTTTATTTGGTTTGAGATTTTTTATGGAATGATCGGGTTATTTTTTATGAAGGTGATTTTTATCGGGCCCGATATTTTAATCGGTTTAGGATAATTGATGCGTTCATTGCATACATGTATAATCAATTGATCATAAAATGAACCTGTCATTAATGCGTCAATAATTCAAAGATACTATATATGGATGGAGTTCGTGAGTTTTATCATAATTTGAACGAATTACATATCGTGATATTTTATATCTGTCGTCAATTTCAAATCAAACTCGGGAGGCATTTTTTCATCTAATTGTGCATCGTGATATTTTATCTTAAGAAAATTTTTATCGGATGATATTTCGTGATATTTTAACATGGCGAAGATCGTTTTTTTTTAGATACATCGTGGTATTTTAACGGAAGGCGATTTTCAGGTCAGCACGTAAATAATTTAGCTGTTGGGCGATTTTCGTACGCGATGCAATGACTTGATATGATAATTGTTCCTTAAAAATGGTCTTTTCTTCATTACTACCGAAAGAGAAGGCGCGGGAGTAAACCTATTGCGTCGAAAATATTCCGAAAGAAACCCGCCACGCGCCCAAAACGTTTCGAATTTCGTATAAACTCGACCAACTGTAACGCGCCGCGGTTTTTCAAGAAAAATGCAACTCGTCGCCAATTGTCGCATTTACGTAATAAATAAAGCTTCCACCTGCTTTCAATAATATTCACTTGCATCGGCGCGGATGTGCATACGTGCGTCGCTATGGGAATAATACTCATTGTCAGTAACGCTACAAATACATAGCGGTCTTCAATTAAAATCAACAATTTACTGTTGATATTGTAGTTATAACGTAACTAATGCAAGAACAATAATTCGTATAAGTTTAAAGCAACTGGTTCTGCTGGAATTTAGTGTTTGTTTCACTACAATAAGCCTTTTCTGTGGCTGTTAACGCTCATTTTCACAAACGATCGTTCGTGAGGCCTTCCTTCGAAGGAAGAGCTCTAGGTTGCAGCCATTGAGGAGAAGAAGAAGCCAGTGAGATTTGAGAGAAGCATTTGAGAGTCGTGTCTCAACAGAATAAATCAGTAAGTATTATTTAATAAGTGTTAAGTAAACTTTTAAAGGATTTTTTGTTTATCCTATCACAAATATTCTGCAATGCTTGCATTCTTCACAGTCGCATTTATAATTCGTGATGGTTGACTTTGTTTAAAATGTCAGTTTGAGAAATGTTGTTTCCCATTCCATCATTCACATCACTCCATACTTGTTACAATCGTGTTATCCACTGCAGGGGCGCAACTAAGAATTAAGGCTGGGGGGGGGGTTTAGGAGCAACTAATACTTAGGTGTTTGGGGGTATTGCATACCCACCAGGGTAAGTAGGAATTGCGGGGGCCCTCCAGAAACATTTGAAGAATAATAGTTCAAAACGGTGAGTTTTACGGCTTTCTGAGGGATATTTGATTAATCCTAACACTTTTCAATAAGTAATACTAATCCATTAAGTAAAATGGATTAAACTTAAAAATTTCTCTGAGCTCTGGGGGGGGGGTTTATCCCCCAAATTCCCCCACTTGCTGCGCCACTGATTCACTGGGCAATTGATGCTATTAGGGTCGGAATTGGTACTACAGGGCACCACCGCATGGGTAATTCAGTTCTAATGTTTCTTGATAATTACAATTTTAGAACACTGGCAAAAGGAAAAAGAAGGTGGACAGGTCGCACCGCTTCAGGGGTCTTGTGTGTCCTTTCATTTTAGTACATCATAGGCTTGTCTGGTCCTAGGAAAACGCCGTGTGCTGAAAAAACCCCTTGGGCTTCCCTTCAGTCCTTAGTTAGGGGCCTTCAGTCCTGGGGTCAGGTGCCCCTGCATTAATTTCCTCCTGCCCACGCTGGCCAGTCCGCCTCTGATTGATACCACTGTAACGTTTAGTTTCTGAACAGATCTCCATTATTATTTATTGCACATAAATTCATCTGTATTCTTTTAGGCTCAACGCAAACTTAAACGCCGTGCTAGAGCAGAGGTAGAAAGAGCTCGGACACTATCACAATATATGAGTGATGACAGCTGTAATGCAGATGATGAATCCACAGATCAAGATGAACAATTGAACTCTAATAATAATGAAGAGCATATTATTGAAGATCCCATGGATGTAGGTGATAACTTAGTTCAAAGTGATTCTACTGCAAGTGGCACATCAGAGGAAAGTGATGAAGACCTTTTCATATTTGAAGAAGTAATTGTTGCCAATAATCCTCAACTTCAGGATGATGAGGACAGAGAGGCCTATCTGTTAAGGGCACTCAAAGAATGGGCTCATAGAGGTGTTTCACTCAAAAAAATCGATACCCTGCTTAGTATACTTAATCCTATTCATCCTTACTTACCTCTAACTCATAGTGCCTTGCTTGGAACTCCTCATTGTGTTGATGAACTTCCCAGAATGGGAATGGGAAAATTTTGGTATAAAGGGCTGAAAAAAAATCTTGAGCAAAGGCTGACAGAGAAATACTTAAACGAATTCAAAAGAGTTGTTATTGATATCAACATTGATGGTTTTGAACCCTTTAAAAGCACTCACGATAGCATTTGGCCAATTTTGGGTAGACTTAGGAATCAAAAGGAGCCCTTTGTTATAGCTACTTACCTGGGTAAGGGAAAGCCAAGTGACATCATTGAATATTTGGCGGATTTTGTGAGGGAAGCCCGGGCATTGACAGCAAATGGCATATTTATGTTCAGTCAAAATTACCAATTTGAAATCAGACATTACATTCTTGATGCTCCAGCCAGGGCCCTTGTCAAGTGCATCATTGGCCATAATGGATATTTTTCATGTGAAAAGTGTGAAGTTGAGGGAGTTTGGGTTAATGGTGTTATGACTTTCAATGATTTGGATGCCCCAATGCGAACAGATATCACCTTCCAAAACAGATGTAATGTACGGCATCATACAGGTGACTCCCCTCTTGAGAGCATTCCCATGACAAAAATGATTTCGAGTTTCCGACTTGATGCAATGCATTTGGTATATCAAGGAGTAATGAAGCGGTGGATGAAGTTTCTCATGGGAAGCAAGAAGAGGAGAGGGTTATTGAATGAGCAACAGGTCAATGACATAAACAATAAAATTTCTGAACTTGCTCAGTGTGTCCCCAGAGATTTCAATCGTAGGCCAAGACAGTTTGAGTTCAGGGCCAAATTTCATGCCACAGAATACAGGCGTATTCTTTTGTATGATGGTTTATGGTTGTTCAAGGATTTAAATGAAAGTCTGTGGAAGAGCTTCAAGCTTCTTCAGGTTCCATTGTACATTCTTTGCAGCCCCACTTTAGTGAAGAAGGAGAATATGCTTGATGTGGCCCAATTGTTACTGAGGCGATTTATTGAACATTCCCAGAGATATATTAGTGAAACTTTTGTATCATATAATGTACATGCACTGTCACATCTTGTAGAGGAATGCAGGGAAAATGAATGTACACTAGATGAGCTTAGTGCTTTTCCATTTGAAACCTATATTGGTGTCATTAAGAAACTGCTCAGGTCAGGTTACAAGCCATTAGAACAGCTTGTCAACAGAGATGTTGAACGGGGTGGATACTTGATGGAACCTCAATCAGAGAAACAACCCAACCAAGTAACTTTATACCACCAGCACGAAGATGCAGATGAGATCATGGATGGTAGAATGTACAAGAAGGTAGTTTTAAGTAATACTTTTCTGGCAGTGACAAACCCTATTGGAAATTTCTTATAAGAAAATTTCTTATCAGAAATTGGACATATTTCTTATAAGAATACTTCTTATAAGAATTTTTCTAAAAGAAAATTTCTTATCAGAAATTGGGCATATTTCTTATAAGAATTTTTCTATAAGAAAATTTCTTATCAGAAAATGGGCATATTTCTTATAAGAATTTTTCAATAAGAAAATTTCTTCTAACTATCAGTTACAAAATGTTATTTATCACAAATTTTCTGATGGAAATATTTATTATAAATATCATATCAACATGCTTAAAACACTTGCACAAACTTCTATAAAAAGCTACATAAGATTTACATCCCTACTGAGAGTACAAATTTAGCATTTTACCTAATTCAATCCAAATGTAGACGCCTATATCTGGTATACAGCAAACCTAATGATTTCCCATGAACCAAATGTAGATGTCTATCATCAGTGTACATCAAAAAGGACATTGAAGCTCTGTAAAGTTCACCTGGCTGGCCAGAAAAGGCGAGATACCATAGAGGTCTTTCAAGGCATGGGTTCTGTATAGGGTTAATGTCCCCACATGCTAAAAGAAACTAAAATCAATGAAACCAACCATAGCCTAGAATGATGGACTGATAATTGAATACAACTTTGGCAATCATTACGCAATGAAAGATACAGGAATTGCAATATGGAATATGATTTAACCTTGAAAATTGAAGAAGCAAATGAAATAAAATTCAATTTCCACTGGGGATAGGTACTTCAAGAAATTATATGGGAAGGAAGAGTAAAATTTGATAAATAAAATTCATATGAACAATGTTTATTTAAGATACCAGAGAGAATGAGACCTCTACATGCAGATTTGGATAGATAATGAAAGAAATAAGCAAAGCAAAATGGAATTTGATGCCATTTTAGAGAAAAGGATACGTAGAATATGGCTAACAATAAGTGCAAGATTTAGGGAAATTAATAGGAATCACAGAAACACTGATTGATAATAATAGTTGATATATTTTCCATAAAATAATAACTGTGCAGATGTTGGCATACTCATACAAATTCATTCTCATTCTCTTCAGAGACGACTAAATCACTCTCTTTGTCCATTAAAACACGGTTTTCATTAAAACTTCCTCTTATGTTAGATATACCACAATCTGAAAAATATACATTTCTATCTAAATTTATGATGAAAAGTTTAAAATTCAACGAAACTATCTGTTTCCCTATTGGAAATTTCTTATAAGAAAATTTCTTATCAGAAATTGGACATATTTCTTATAAGAATTTTTCTTATAAGAATTTTTCTATAAGAAATTTTCTTTTCAGAAATTGGGCACATTTCTTATAAGAAAATTTCTTATAAGAATTTTTCTTATAAGAAAATTTCTTCTAACTATTAGTTACAAAATGTTATTTATAACAAATTTTCTGATGGAAATATTTATTATAAATATCATATCAACATGCTTAAAACACTTGCGCAAACTCCTATAAAAAGCTACATAAGATTTACATCCCTACTGAGAGTACTAAAACTAAAATCAATGAAACCAACGATAGCCTAGAATGATGGACTGATAATAGATATGACTTTGGCAATCACTACGCAATGAAAGATACAGGAATTCTAATATGGAATATGATTTAACCTGAAAAATTGAAGAAGCGAATGAAATAAAATTCAAGTTCGACTTGGGATAGGTACTTAAAGAAATTATATGGGAAGGAAAAGTAAAAATTGATACATGAAATGCATATGAGCAATGTTTATTTAAGAAACCAGAGGGAATGAGACCTCTACATGCAGATTTGGATAGATAATGAAAGAAATAAGCAAAGCAAAATGGAATTTGATGCCATTTTGGAGAAAAGGATACGTAGAATATGGCTAACAATAAGTGCAAGATTTAGGGAAATTAATAGGAATCACAGAAACACTGATTGAGAATAATAGTTGATGTATTTTCCATAAAATAATAATTGTGCAGATGTTGGCATACTCATACAAATTCATTCTCATTCTCTTCAGAGACGACTAAATCACTCACTCTGTCCATTAAAACACTGTTTTCATTAAAAATTCCTCTTATGTTAGATATGCCACAATCTGAAAAATATACATGTCTATCAAAATTAATGATGAAAAGTTTAAAATTCAACGAAACTATCTGTTTAAGGTAACATGATTTTAGGAATGCCAGTTTTGTAAGACTTACCAAATGAGGTCAATGCCTTATTTTGGTTAGAAGCATACGACTTATTTTATTAAACTGCTATCACAAAGACATAGTGAATGATTAACATATAAAAGCAATCCCTAGCAACCTAACAACCAAACAAGTTTTGGTTGTTAGGTTGCTAGGGAACCATGTGACCAGTATCCTGCAACGTATGCAATCGTAGTATACATCGTGGTTATTCATGGCCCATATCGAACTTCCATCGGTCAAGTAATCTGTAGACTCGAAACAGAGAGATCTTATAAGTCTACAATTTTTCATGTGCCCTCAGCTATATATACTAACAAGTCACATTAAAGAAGCCTCCGCTTCTTGGAACCATTTATGTCAAATACCATGCTGATAAATAACAGGAAATTAGCAGAACATTACTTAAAAAAGAGTTATACATAATTTCCAAAAATTATCTTATGTAGAATTCCTTAAATAATTATCAATTGCCAACATAAGTTATGGTGACACGCCTGCTGGATAGAAACCTAAAAGGTATGCGACCCGCGCAGCATTATTGTAGAATTCTATAAGAAATGCCGATCTCTTATAAGAATTTTTGTAAGACTTATAGAATCCTATAAGAATTTCTATAAGACTTATAGAATCCTATAAGAATTTCTATAAGACTTATAGAATCCTATAAGAAATATGTAAGACTTATAGAATCCTATAAGAATTCTGTAAGACTTATAGAACCCTATAAGTCTTACAGAATTCTTATAAGAATTTCTGTAAGACTTATAAGAAATTTTCAATAGGGTTAAGGTAACATAATACTAGGAATGCCAGTTTTTTAATACTTACCGAATGAGGTCAATGCCTTATTTTGGTTAGAAGCACACGACTAATTTTATTAAACTGCTATCACAAAGACATAGTGAATGATTAACATATAAAAGCAATCCCTAGCAACCTAACAACCAAACAAGTTTTGGTTGTTAGGTTGCTAGGGAACCATGTGAACAGTATCCTGCAACGTATGCAATCGTAGTATACATCGTGGTTATTCATGGCCCATATCGAACTTCCATCGGTCAAGTAATATGTAGACTCGAAAGAGACAGATCTTATAAGTCTAAAATTTTTCATGTGCCCTCAGCTATACCTAACAAGTAGCATTAAAGAAGCCTCCGCTTCTTGGAACCATTTATGTCAAATACCATGCTGAAAAAAACCAGGAAATTAGCAGAACATTACTTAAAAAAGAGTTATACATAATTTCCAAAAATTATCATATGTAGAATTCCTTAAATAATTATCAATTGCCAACATAAGTTATGGTGACACGCCTGCTGGATGAAAACATAAAAGGTATGCGACCTGCACAGCATTATTGTAGAATTCTATAAGAAATGCAGATTTCTTATAAGAATTTTTGTAAGACTTATAGAATCCTATAAGAATTTCTATAAGACTTATAGACTCCTATAAGAAATATGTAAGACTTATAGAATCCTATAAGAATTTCTATAAGACTTATAGAATCCTATAAGAATTCTGTAAGACTTATAGAATCCTACAAGTCTTACAGAATTCTTATAAGAATTTCTGTAAGACTTGTAAGAAATTTTCAATAGGGCTCTGCTTTTCATTGTTAAACCTCAATCTCTAAATGCTGTAGACAGTTCTGAATCTCATACTTTCTTGATGTTAATATAGTGAATGAGAAGAAATATCCATCTGAGGTTAAGATGGATACTAATCAACAGATGCAGGAGAAAGAAAGCTCTAGTGAGAGTAATGGTCTTGAGCAGATGGACATGGAGCTGGAAAAGGGAAAATTGGATGCCAAAGGGATTTCCAAAGATGGACCAAAACAACAGGCTATTATAGGAAACGTGGGTGATGCCAAGAAGTATAAGAATAAAGATACTGAAAGCATTATCCAACAACACCCAAGTAACATGATAAATAATGAAATGGATGCAGCACAGTCAAGGGATGAGAATGCAGGAGGATCTGGAGAAGGCAACCAGGAGTCTCAAAGTAATTTTCTTGGTGATAGGAAGTTTATATGATAAAAGTTGTCCTTCTCTTTTAATTTTTTAATGTTGATAATTTTGAACTGTTCTTTGGTATACTCAGATCATCAGTTTCCTGTTTTGTAAAAGAAACTGATGTCTCTTATCTTCACTAGTATAGTTTATTAATTACCAACTTTTCCTTCATATCTTTCATAGGTGTTGAGTTAACAAACAGGCTCTTGGTATGTGAAAAAATGATTACAAATATTCAAGCTTGTAATAAGAGTAAGTTGGCATAATTATTGCTCCCGAATTTTCAGAGAAAATTTGTCTTGTCCAATCTCATTTGTAACTCTTAATTCATTGCAGAACATGAAATGTTAGTTGCAGAATCTCTGAAAAGCCTTGAGATTAAAATGAACACCGTACTACTAAACCAAGGAAAAATTCTAGCATATATTGCTCCAGAAGATAAAATGTTTGAGCCCGCAAATATGCCAAATATACTTTTGGATAATGAGAAGGACCTGAGCAACTTTGAGGAGTTCCTCAAAACTCCATCCAACTTCAAATCATTTGTAAGTAACTTGTCTGTTACCCTAACTCTTCATCATCCATCAACTTCACACCTTCTATTTTTCTTTTTTCTGTTCAGTGTTAAAGTTACGATTAATTTATTTTGGTTTACTTTCTGACAGGTTTCATATGTTAGGCAAATGACGATTGATCAAACTGATGAAAAGGAGTCAGCAGCCCATATACTAAGAAAAATGTTCACAAATAAATTCGCTCGTTGTATTAATTGGGATGGAGGACACGGAAAAATTACATTTAGCAAAACTTACATAAATAAGGCTATTTGCAGTAAGTATGAATTCTTCTACCTATTTTATCCAAATTTGAAACTTTCAGCTTTATGGCATTATTTTCTCCTTTGTTTTTAGTCTCCCAATTGAAGAATTTCCCTCAAGGAAAATTAATCAAAACAAAGACAAAAATTCAGCGGTGGTTTAACACCAGCAATCAGAGACAATTAGAAGGGAGAAGAAGCAAAGCAGAACATTCTGAAATGGGCAATGAGGATTGTATTTCTCCATGTGTAATTGATGAGGGAGACAAGGAGCAAGAAGATTAGGAAAAGTTACACATTTCCTTACCTTTTTTCTGTAAAATCTATTTTTTATTAAAATAAATCATTATATGGCCATTACACCTGAGATGTTTGATTTATCCCTAAAAATGACAATATAAATTAAAGTATTAACATTCAGATGTAAAAAAAACTAGGTTTGGTCATAAGTAGTCAAGGTGAGGTCAAAGTGAGGTCAAAATGATAGGTAGTCATTTAAGGTCATATTGACATCATCATGAGTCAAGAAGGATGTCATTTCAAGGGACCATTTTGAGGTCACCGTGACTACCAAGCCATGACTTGAAAATGACATCAAGATGATGGCATAATGACTTTTCATTCCTCCTTGGGAAGACTGTATCTTCTGCCACTTCCTGAGAGGAGAAAAGAATGAGTTTAAAATTCATACAAAAATACATTCCTTTTTATGATCTGAATTGGAACACTATAGGTGTTTCAATTTGATCAGAAGTCATACATGCAGTCAATTAAAGTCTTTATTCTAATTACAAATGAAAGTTTGGCTACTCTGCTAGTTTCAAGACACTAAGATTTAAATTTTTTCCATATAATATGCCAAGTTAATGTTAGGGATGATACAGGGTAGCTTTTAGAAACGGTACGATGATAACTAAAATACAGCCAAACAACAATAATTTTAAAATGCATGTTTTGACATGCTTTTTTTTGGTTAATTCAGCCATAGGAATTTAAAGAAAAGGTATTTTAATGGCATGTTTATTGTAATGCAATTTTTTCCCACAGAAATGACATAATCAAACCTGTGACGTTATATTTTCACACATGAATTTAATTTAAAAGTAAATTCCCTAAAGTCTTACCTCAGTGAGGTCAGCATAAGCTCCCTCATGTTCTTCAGGCTCTGCTTCATTGGTCTTCCTGCCATCCTTTATCCTATATGCCTGGCTAAGCCATTGGCAAATTTCTCTTTTGAAGTTGGCATCATCAAGGCTTCCATACTGACCTGGCATGCAGCATCTGAAACATGTAATCACAAACAATATATTTCAGTGCAACTCAGTACATATTGAACTATCAATTGTTTCTACTACTGAAACCATAAGAAAGTCAAGGTTGCCTTTAAGAACTGATAACAAATTTTTGAGTGTTGCCATTGCTCTCTTGTTTCTCACTCCACTCCAGTTAAGTAATGAGCCTACATAATTGCTCATGACTTTCGATAAATTGTGTCTTACAAAAACTCCTTGGTTCTATGCCAAGCATCCACTTAACTCTCTGAACTGAAAAGATAAGGTTAAATTTGAAAGAAGAAGCATTGCACATCAAAAGGAAGTACCTCTGTAGTAGTAGGTAAAGCCTACTAAAACTTCTTTTTACACAATAATGGCTTACCATGTATGACCTGAAGCTCTTGTCTGCTTCAAGCAACAATTCCACCTCCACCAGAGATTCGTAGGACTGTACTGGTAGAGCTATAGGACAATGAAACATTAAATTTTCTGTGCCCTTATTGTGTCCCTTGTTTCCTTAACTCCGCCTTAATGTCTGTTTGATTAGATATAATTTCACGGCAGAAAGCAAATAATTTACTTTGATTGTCACAGTGCTCAACTACAAAGGCATCGAAGTCTTCCTTCCACACGTATTCCAAACATTGATGACCCGTACCATCTGCATGTAGCTGCTGCAATGCAGCTTCTACACTTTCTGCACCCACCACCAGGGGCGGATCCAGGATTTCTTTCTGGGAGGGGCACAAGCAAGGCCGTATCCAGGATTTTGTTGAGGGGGGGGGCACAAGGATACCTCGTCATACAAAACGAACGAAATGATAATGGGACCATATTAAAAATCTAGCATATTTTTTAGGGTCTGGATCCGCCTATGCCCACCACCCCAGCATCAGATGTTAGGCCTGCTGGATAATGTGACATCACATTTATATATGCAATAAGTAGATAACTATAATGCCTTAAAGACACGCAATCTGCAAGAAACTTACTATGTAAGATGCTGAAACATTCCTCTTCTCGATCATCTGCACCTCTTGGCAATGACATACAGTAGAACCTCGGTTATACGACCCTCAGTTATACGATGCCCTCACTTATACGCCCATTTTTTTGGTCCGGTGAATAACCCCATATGAACCCATGTATTTCCAACCTCAGATTTTTCCCAGCCAATGAGATAAAATACCTCACTTATACGAATTTTCCGATAACTGCTCTACGAGAAAATTGCGGTACGCGCGCCGCTTTTAGTCACAGGAGCGGGGGTAGTACGTGCTCATCACATAGATATGTCAACGAAGAATAATAAGTTTTAATAATGGGCGAGGCTGTTTATTAGATACTAGTTAACTGACTAACTAATAACTGCAGTAGATGATCGTTAATCCGGAATATCTATCTCTAACGGAAGATTGTCAAGAATTTTCCAAGGTTATGTTTTACGTCGCCCCAGCGAAATAACACCAGAATGAGCCGTTAAAAATCCTCGCGTACCAAAATTTTAGCTTCCAAGGTCATCCAAAAAAGACTATCGTATTTGCAGAATGGGCGTTTGTAAGTCGATGGCGATTCAACACGATGGTAAAAACAGCGTGCGTGGTCTCATTCCGCGGGGGTAATCCCTCATCCGCGGGACGAATTGAGCCGGGGAAAGTTGCTTACGCGGCGCGCAAATCAAAACTGACCCAACTTGTATCTGAGGGTTATAATGAAATATAGTTTGACCTTGAGTGGCTATTAGCTTGAGTCTGCCTGGTGGCAAGCGTTTGTTTTTTAACTGAACGAGAGTTAGTACGAATGCCCTCGGAGAATAACTCGCGTCGTCAGTAGTAACGTAATCATTTTAGTCAAATTCAACACGCGAAAAAGAAGGCATTTCTTTTCGACTCAGGAATGACTTATAACCATTATATCGAATAACAAAAAGTGTCCGGTGTTGTTATCAGATACGGGGAAGCAAAATATTTCGTGAAGATTAGCCACACGGCTTGTGAGACGAAATTCCCGGCGCTGAATTCGCGGAAGAATGCCGACAGAGAAGCTATACCCGGTAGATTCAATCTACTATTGTTAAAATTTCATGGGAAAATTCTTTTTTAGTGCGTAAACATTATTGTGAGGAGAGTTTTTTCCGGGCTCATAATCTATTTTTGTTCATTCATCACTGACAGCAGTTGCGCGATTATTTCAAATGCTCAATTAAAAGAAGTGATCTAAGCACCGGAAAAGTCTTAGTCACGAAATATCCCGGGTACCGGAGGCGTAACTAGGAATATGCTTTGGGGGTGATGGTAGTACCTGGGGGGGCGGCTTCACCCCCCACCCCCCAGAGGCAACGGGGTATCCCATGAAATTAAAAAAACAGGCATGCCTGTAAATACGTTTTGCATCATTTTGGAACCTAAAATTTAGCTTTAAGAAGATGCAGTTGCTGTTCATCAAAGCTAGACTTTTGTTTCATTTTTTTTTAATTTCTCTGAGGCTTTGGAGAGGGATCTATCCCCTCATCCCCCAACCATATTTACGCCACTACCGGGTGCTTCATATTATCTATGGCATGGTATTTAGAGGGAGGAAACGGAGAGCTGGGGTCATTTTCGCCAGGAGGTAAGGGAGGGAGTATAGAAACTTTGTGTTGGAATTAGCCAGGTTGTAAAAATAGGCTTAACCAAGGCTTAACGTGCCATCTGCCAGACAGTGTGTTGCACTGGAAGTTCCGTCTACACTACTCTCAAGCAGGGATACAGCCATCTCTGAAAGCTTTCTGCCTCTGCCAGGATATTAACCCGGGTCCATAGGGTGTGAAGCCTTCGTGATGCATTAGTGAAATTTTGCTCCCTAATTACGGGGTTATTTTGGATGACTTTCCTCACGTATTTCATTTCTTCAATCTCCAATCTTGGGTTTGCCTATAGGTGGTAAAATGAATTTCCTGAAAACTGCTGTTAATGAGACAACTTTTTTTCAAAAATTGGCTTCTCTGTGAACATTTAATGTCATCATTCCGAAATCTCTCGAGTATGAAAGCCTTGCAGCTAAGTCAGTGGCGGCTGGTGGTAATTTATCTAGGGTGTGCATTAGAGCAGATATAGGATGATTTAATTATATTATGTTAATACTAATCCATGAGCATCATATTTCGTCGTAATAGAATACATAGCAAGCAAAACATATCACTGGTATATTCTACCCTTAAAATTGCATGAACAGAAATAATGTTAGCATTCATGAAAATAATTATTCTAAACACACCTTTACAAGTGACGGTAGGTGAAATTCATTCTCCTTTCCTTACACCCTACGAGGAAGTAGTGTAGAAAACGGCCATAGAGATGACTCTGTAGACGGAATAGGATCCTGGGCGCAGGTAGTGTAGGTGGCGGCTACACCACTACACTACCTGCGAGTCACTCACCAAAAATATGCGCGTGCGCACTCGCATCGTTTTGAGCCTGCTCCCATCACCCATTGGAACTGTGCATACCCCGCTTACTTCGTCCCGCCAGAGCACCCTCAAGCGATCGCATAGACCGAAAATGCGCCCGGCGCGATGCCACGGGATCGTACACTTGTAGAGCGGTGAATTCGAAAAGGAGATAGCTGTAGCGTTCGGAGTTTCATTTTTCTTGCACATGCAGACAGGATTTTTAACCTTCTCGTTGCAAAGGAATATTTTTCTTTTATAATTCATTCATCTTTGGGTGTGCACTTGCTAACATGCGTATACGCACGCGCCGCCACTGAGCTTAGTACCAGAAATGCTAGACATTCAACCGTGGGTAATGTTGTTCAGGAATGCAAAATTATGTTTCTCTTAAAGTAACACATCATCAGTGGTGCTGCTTGTGAGAAAATAAGATTATTAGGCTTCAATTTCTTGCCTCCAAATGAGTAATTGCATCCTGAAAACAAACCAGCCCCTATAGGAAAGGATTTCATGCTAAAAACTGAAAAACCTCACCTATGAAACTTCCTCACTTATGAAACTTTTTTTGGTTTTCCGCTGAAAGTTTCATAAGTGAGCTACTGCATTTTCATTTTCAGAGAGAGAGGTTTTTGCTCTCTTCCCTTCATGAGCCACATTTCCTCTCTGAGGAATGTTGAAACATGATGACATAATTATCTCTGCAGCCTCATCAGAGGAAGATGATTCCCCAGGTAACTTAGTGGAGGTTTTCATCACCACCCTCTTATTCCTGGCGATAGCTATGGATTTAGTTTTGTAGCCCTTTTCCACCACTCTGATAATGACAGCCTCGAATTCTTTTGCTAAATTGTAGTCATCTGGAAATGAAAAATGGAATGGAAGAATAAACAAGAGTTGGTTTAGGAAAATGTAATGACCATATTTTTCTCTAAGTTACCAATCAATGGAGTTTTCCTGATGACGGGACACTGCCTCCAGTCATCAGAAGGTGAGACACATCTCTTTATCTCTTCCCCTACAGATGTGCTTTCGTTTGGCCACAAAACAAACTCATGGCCCTCTTCATACTCAAACCAACATATTGGCACAACATTGAAAACAGCAGAATTTTCCTCCATGAATTCTGCAATGAACCAACCAGACCTAAAAAGAAATATATGAATTACTCATGGCACTTAATTCGCAGGCATTTTAATTGTATAACTAGCAGCTACTTTATCAGGATAAATGAAGATAAAGTAGCTTGAATAATTACAGGGCAAATCACCTTTTCAATTCAACAATGCAGTGGCTCAGCAACATACAAAGCATCATTATGGTCAGGGATACGGATCACCATTGCCTTACTTCTAACCTCAGCAAGGGACCATTTTTTATTGACCCCCAATCGTAGTAGATGTCTCCATGACCCCCAAGCGAGGTAGACGTAACCAAGGCGACTCTTCGAACATCCCGTCCGGTAAAAGTATTCTGGGAACGTTAGCTACCCGTCATTATTTAAATTTCCATAAAATAATGTCACGTGACTAATTAAATGCTCCAATGCACAGATTTTTGACAATAAAATCCTGCCCTACTTGACATTTTTCTGAGGACTTCCTATCAACAGAGTAGCAACCATGTTTCAATACGGAGGAACAGAGCTTCACCGCCAAATCCCCAACGAACTTAACACTAATTAGTGGCCGTGTTAAGCAAGTCTGACAAAATAAAATGGAGGCAAACCTCTTAGGTCTGACCAACTGAAATGGGAGCAAGTTCGCCAGCCACCAAATCAACATGATTCCAATGGTGTTCCCGGGGAGAGAGAGAGAGCAGTATATTTGATTCGCGCGGGTGTTTAATGCAACGGCTGACCCCTTCGCAAGACACGAGAACGAATGGAGGAACAGGCGAAGATAGGAAGTGTAGCGAGGCACTTAGTGGAGGTGGGTACTACACTCCGCAAGGGGCCAAAAAATACCTTTTCCCGGGATAAAATTTTCACTTCGCGGAAAAGAACTTCACTGATATCAGATACCCGAATATTTTTAAAAATCGTATTACGTATAATACCATCATCACCCGAGCCCTAAAATTTAAATTCTATGTTTATCTCAAAATCAATGTTTTTTTAATCTCCTGGAAGGTTTCTCGGGAATAACAGCATGCAATTTCCACTGCCTTTACCACGGAACACTTTATTTCCAGTCTTAATTCCTACGATCCAGGTTTCAACTCCTCAAGTGTAACCGTCAAGGACCAGATAAATGGTGGGTTGCCGGTATTTGTATGAGTATCTCAATGTGATACGCATCCATTCTTTCATCTTTAACAGCTCGAAGAGATAAAAATTGAATGGGATGAATTGATGTAATGTTTTTCAAATGGTGTTCTGTGATTTTCTACTTGAAGGGAACAAACGATAAAATATTCAGGAAAATTTAAAATACTGAGCAACATTACCTCGGTAATTTGAAATGGATTGACCCCCACGATGAAAGCTAAGAAACTTCACAACGATTACAATGTAATAAGCTGACATTTTCTTGCGAGCAACAAAATTCTCAAACCACCTGCAGATGAAAAACACACGTCTTTACGCGCCTACAGTCACATACTTATTTGGAGTGGAAGCTGATTATGAATTGCATCGAAAAAAACGATAAGTTACAGCCAGTTTAATTATATATTTTGTTGGGATAGGAAGGCATGCCATCGTAGGACAACATGTTATGAGAGTAAATTATTATTTTTACCTGTTCATGCTATTATGATATATTAATGAAATAAATTACTACTTTTGTAAAAGTAAAAACATACATTCAGCTGTCCCAATGAAACTAGACGTGATGGAAATAATTTAAGCCCAGATTCCGATTCAGCCAAAAAATACGTCTAACATCATCCAACGACGTCTCCAGGACAAAATCTTTGTTCACCAGTGTAGGAATTTATGTAAGTAAAAGCACCAACTCTTTGCTTCCAATAGGAGTGCGAAATACAAATATCTCCAAGGATTAAGTGGAAATAAATTGGTACATGAAATCTTTCACCCTTAAAAACGGACGAAGGGGCGGCCTAGGGTGATTGTGTGACCTCGGCTGGGGCCCTTTGGAAATTTTTGGGAAGTCGCATGCCCAGAAATGGATTTTGACGCTATTCTGGCTCTTAAAAATGTAAATTAAAGTTAATTAAGGGTAGCAATTTCGTAAATAAAAATACTAAGAAAAATGAAAATCACATAAGTAGATAAAAATTTTAGATAGGTATGATGGCTCTATTATCTTTTTAGTGAATTTGTACCTTAAAACCGCACTGAAATCTAAAAACCCTCCAAAATACCTTTCGAATAACCCTTTCAAAAAGCATAAGGTTCTCTTTTATCTTCTAAAACTTTTATTTCATTAATTTTTTTACAAACTTTGTGTGCTGATTAAGCTGTAAATAAATCAAATAATCAGAGCTTAGAATTTTATAATTGTTAAAAATAATTTCTTTCAAGTAATCTGAGTTTTTTTATTACACCTTTCATATACACTTCGAGATAGACGCGAGCGTTGTGGGGGCCCTATAACCTCGGGGGCCTCGGAGATAGCCGACCAACCAACCTGACCAGACCGCACCGATCGGACAACAATAAATAATTATAAATTTACGACCGAATGGATATCATCCATTTCTTCCACGGAAATTTGACAGCAGCAAGGATAAAATACAACCTATGCCACTTTCCCTGCTTATTTCCACTCTTGCTTTGAAATAAATGTGTTAAGGCAGATTGAGACGTTTATGTTAAAAAATTAGTCGCTGAAAAAATTCTGTGTTAATTTTTTTATCGAGTAAACTATATCTATTATGTTGATGTTATCAATTGACCTTTCAAAAAAAAAGATACAATTGGCTTAGATTCGAGTCCCCCCCCCATAACTTCAGTGCATCAAACGCGCTTGAAGTAATCCTACTCAGCTACGGGGCCACATACACATTCCGTGTTCACCGTGAGTCTAAATATGAATCTGAAGAGAGGAAATCCTCGCCAAGGAGCACACAAGAAAACTCCGACGGCCCAACCTGTGCGTGGACGTGAGTTTCCTCAGAGCATTCTATCCGCTAGGGCATTTGAGCCTGTATTTTGACTCCTGTCTCGCTAGCCCGGTCGCCCCCGCGTCCGTCCTCGTCGGCTATTGCAGGCGTACTGGTGAGTGATGCAGGCTACCTCATGTGCCAACCTTACAAGTTTTTACCGACCCTACCACATCAGTTAAGTGGGGCTCGTGGGTGTCTACATACTTTTGAAAACGATAGTACATAAATTTCGTAATGCTCGTACAAAAGGAATAAATAAAGCGAAAACCAAAACAGTTCTAGAAACTATCCCCTGACAAAAAGTGACGATAATTTCCGTCAACAAGAAAACATAAAATTCAAGTGCACAATTTAACATTCTCATTCATTTTTCGTGATATGATATGAAATTTTTTGTTCAAATATTAAGATAATAATTTATAATATTTCCATGAATATACAAACGTGTTAGAATTTACTTGTTTGACATCTCACACATACATGCACTGGATGGTGCTAAATCCACCCAGGCGGGATTCGAATCCGCGACCTTCGGGTTGGCAGTCAGGCACGTTAACCCTGCGCCAATTAGTGCCTACATGGAAATAGACTATAGACGAGGAAGTAAGTGAGGCAGACTGAGAGGGCAAAAGTTAAGAACGGCGGGAGAGATGACGTAGTTGCAGCATGAAATAACCTCCCTCTAAGCGCAGGATAGGGAATCTCTCTAACAAGTAACAGAGGGAATTCTATCTACGGAGAAGCTGCAGCCTTCAGCAGCCTTCTTCAAGCCAATGTTCGTTGTATTTCTTCGAGAAGTGCCATCCAACTCCACAACTACAAGTTACCACACTTCTTAACCGTGTTTAAATAAATAATAATACTCTGCTGACATTAGTACGTAAGCAAAAAGCTAACATCACATCATCAAGTGCATGCTTCCCATACATTTGAACAGCAGCGCTTACTAGCTTTCCCTTCTGAAGAGTCCACTATCCCTTAGCGGTCATAAACACAAGATTAGGTGAAATAATTGGTTGCCCCTTGGAAATTGGTCTCCCTACGGGAACGGCTGTCTGCTCATTTCCGTAGGACATCCACATTGGAGTCATGTATCCAGACGCACCTCGTTGCAGATCCGAGATTTCCTTTGATAAATGGCCAAAAGAGCTAACGTCAAGCAGGGCATGAGGGCACATTTGAAAGTCACTTACAATTAGAGGTGAGACATTCTATCTCTCTTTTACTGCCATGCCACCATCAATCAACCCACAGCGTTACGTATTGCCAATAGGTCAGTTAGAGAGTGACATTGGTAAAGTGCACTTTCTACCAAATGTTTTTAAGCCGCTCGAGTGCACGTTACAGGTAAAACAATAACTCGATCGTTGCGCGGTTCTCTATTATTAGCAACTGAAATCAATTTCCTTCTAAAAAAAGTAATCATTCAGAATGAACAAAACGAAAATACATAAAAATATGGTGCTAATATCTAAATGGTCGATAAGGGTAAAAAATAGGAATAAATGATTATCACTTCAGTTATTTTGATTTTCGATCTTATTGATTGACAAATCTTTTCAACTCTCCACGTTAAAGATTTATATTTTTCCATCGCCATGGCAAAATAAAAAGATACGTGAATGATAAAAATGTCAATTATTTAAAATAGAAATCAATATACAGTAAAATAATAGTAGATTAAAGTTTTTAAATATAATGCTGAACAAAAAATTGTCATATGCCAAAATATAGTAAATTTACTAGGATAATAGTTTGGAGAGGTGCGTTACACCAATCCTTGGATGTATGGCTGCTGATGTTTTGGCAGTGGATACATTTTTCATTTAATAAGACTAAAACTTGAAATAACAGAAGATTATTAATGATAGAGGAAGAATATTATTGTATTCTTTGAAGAAAATTAAACTATTACTTGGAGAGCATTAGCGAACATTTTACACGTGGATGTTCACAAAATGCATTTGAAAAGGTGAAAAATGAGGGTTTTTATGGGAGATTCATTAAGATTAGAAAAATTTTTAAGAAGCTACTGGATGGGTTAAGGTTAAGTTAGAAATATAAACATATAAAGAAGATAAGATTGAAAAGGGTATTCGGGCTTCCAGCCGGGTTGTCTCTCTCCATTAAGCAATGGAGAGAGATCACCCGGCTGGAAGCCCGAATACCCTTTTTCGAATATATTCTCCGGGAAAGCATCAGATCTTAGCGTACGAGAACGCAAACAAACGTTGTCGCGCTGCAATATCAAGGCAATGGTGTTCTGGGAAAGGCGCGGTGTTTTGCTTGTGGACTTATTGACACGAGGAATGGCGATCAACTCAGAAGCCTACTGTGTAACCCTGGCCAGGCTCCGACGCGCCATTCAGAGCAAAAGACGCGGCTGAATCTCGCGTGAACTCCTGGTTGTGAGGGCAGGCGGCCAACTTCTTTAAAGAGTAGTTTCAAAACTTAGTTAAGTGCCCAAAAAAAACAAGGTAACTATGTGGAAATATAAATAAAAGTATGATAATTATAAATATAAAATAATTTTGAAATTTTTTTTTATTATATACTAAAAAACAGCCCTTACTTAAAAAACAACCCTCGTATAAAGTCATTTCAGGCTTGATTTTGTGTAAGTTCGCTAAATCCATGATAAAAACATAAATGGTAATTTCTACACTTTTTAATTAAACACTGAGCGACCAACCATGGTATCAACACAATGTGTCGTTTTCAAGGTTGAAAACGATGCATAAATGACATTTCCTTGAAAATGACAGAATGTGTTGAAACCATGGTCGGTCCCTCAGTGTTGAATTAAAAAGTGTGGATATTAACATTTGTGTTTTTGTCATCAGATCTTAAGATAGGATTAAGTAATTAAAAGATAGGTCCATGAATGATCATATAACTATTACGAATTTCATATAAAAGAGGTGATAACAAGATTTGTAAATGGATTGAATTGAAGGAAAAAGTTCGACGAGTAACCCGCACTGATATATTGGTGAGTGCTTCACGCATTAGCAAGGATTAGTAGTTAACGTCAAATTCTATTTTCAATGAAAAGAGACTTTTATTGTCACTGAACTATTTGGGCCTCATTATACTCGTACTTACTTATTTTTTTAATACCACCATATTCTCTCTAAGAAAACCAAACGGTCACTCGTTAGTTGGACACCAAACAACTGCTCAAACCACCCGTATTAAATATTCTTAGCGTCCTATGCAACAGAGATTAATTACTCAGGGATCTAAACCTACATAATTTGTTGCCGTTTAAATGAGGATACTTCATTAGATGAGAAGATACCGGGATTATTGGATGCGATAATTTCCTTTCGTTTAAATACTATTGGTTTAAACATTTGATGACATATAATTAAGTAAAGGTGGGTACTTTTATCAATCACTGAGGGGTGAGCAACTGAATTAAGGCAGAATGTTAGCCCTATTCAAATGATGAATGAAATAACCTTTAGGGAGTATTAAAAACATAGATTGTGAATAAATGCCATCCATATTGCATAATCAATTGATCCAGTATTGACTTTGCGGAAAATTAGTGAACAGGGATTTGAACTAATATTATATCCATATTTTTCACATTTTACCGTTTGTATTTGTGGTACAATCTTTGGCATTAATGATAACTTGAAATTATTGAGGATAAATGCTTGGTAGAATTCAAGGAAGGCAAAGCATAGCTGGTATGGCCTTAACACTGAACATTAGGCCGGCCCTTATTTTTCAGAATTGAGAAAAATTTTGTTTTCCTGTTCCAATTTCTCCATGTTTCCGGTGCAACCACGTGGGTTTGTTGGTGATGTCAACAGTTTCGCTGGCATTGCTGCCAGCGTCTTCAGGTCGAAGATGATGATCCAATTGAGGTTTATATTCACGTGCTAAAGTCTGGTTACTTTAAAATAACGGGAACCCGTGCCCCAAGGGCCCTAAGTACTTGGGACCCTCAATCGAGTTTTTATGGGGTCGAAAAAGTGCTGTTTCTATGTAAAACGTAAAAGTAAAGGCCATCAGGCCCGATTTTCTGTTTGTTTTGACCCATCTCTCAGCGTTTACGAGATATCGTCCGTCGTAATGCAATCCACCTCCCTGGGCGATACCCCGCACCGCGGCGCCACGGCTAATTGCCGAATATGGGATGTCAATTAAAGATTAGAAACACACCGAAAATGCGTTTTATTTTGGTCAATATGTACTGATATTCATGGACAGAGTGAAAATAAATTGATCACTTGGATTGGAAATATTGTCATGGCAATTAAATTCTTTCTAACGTAAGTACATTTGTTCAGGGGCTAGATCTTGCCAGTGGGAGGAAAGAATTTGCCGAGGTAGGGGAGGGGGTGGAGGCGAAGTCTCTAGTAAGTGGTGCGGGCCGTACCTCAGTGGCGCTGCGGTGCGGGGTAGCGCCCTGGGGGGTGGATTGCATTACGACGGACGATATCTCGTAAACGCTTAGAGAGAGGTCAAAACAAACAGAAAATCAGTTCTTAGGACCTTTACTTTTACGTTTTACATAGAAACAGAACTTAGGGCCCTTGGGGCACGGGTTCCCGTTATTTTAAAGTAACCAGACTTTAGCACGTGAATATAAACCTCATTTGGATCATTTTGAGATCAGGAAAACATAACTTTTCTCAAATCTGAAAAATAAGGGTCGCCCTACTGAACATACATAGTTATACTGCGGGAAAATGCAGTACAATTTCTTGTGAAAGCAATGATAACGATTCGAATAATGATTTTTTTAGGCCGTGAATGGTAAAATTTACATTCCTTTCCCCCGTTAGGAAGGAAATATTTTGTAGCTAACGAGTAAGTATAAACTCTGAAAATAGTTGAGTATATTTAAACATAGTCATCTCCTTTGAAAACTCTCAGCTGTACGAGTAACTTCCTTGTTAGCGTAGTCAACACAGGAGAAACTATATTCCTCGTGTCATGATCTTTATCAAATTTATTTTATACAGCCGAAATGGATACAACTTTAAGCAGTAATTACCAGCCCTTGAAAATAAAAGAAACGAGAGCGTTTACATTATTAAAAATATCCATATTTGTGGCTTTCTTAATGTGTTGATAAGGCAGCGTAAGCTTTAAGATTATTAGGAATACGGAGAAATTAGAAATTGAGGAAGTTTATTTCCACCTCTCGCTATTAAAGTTCCATGGTAAGGAAGTGTCCCTTTGGACACAACTTCCTCCCCACTTAACCGTCCTCCTTCCTAGCCCTCACTCTCCCAAGCACACATCATCCATCCCCTTTCCCTTCTCGCAACTATTTCCAGCCCCAAAGTGTTGTATACCCACAGCTCCCTTCTCTCTATAATATCCCCTCGGTCGTTTCTTTTTACGAGCACCATAAATACAACATAGTTCATCATATTTTCACACATTTTCACTGGTTTGTAAAAGTCGGCAATATATTCCACAGCTAAAAGTAAAATCGCTCTTAAAATGAAAAACAAAAACATCTATCATCATCTCCGTAAAACATAGTCATGAAGACCGAATGAATGGAAGATTTCTTTTTTGCGAACGATGTGAAATAAAACCTGCATATTCATCTTTAACGAGAAACCATTTTCAAAGCTTTGACAAGCGACATATATATTTCAGGTTGTTTTCAAAACATCAACGATGATAACCGAGAGACGAACGCAATGAAAATGTTCAAAAGTTTTTAGAATAAATCACCATAAATGTTTCCATAAAAATATGCTAGCATTTGGCCGTTGAGTTACATAGATAATTCACAATGCACTTTTCATGAACATATACTCAGGCAATTTTCTGCCTTTCTCTGATGACACTGCGATCAAATTGAAGATTTATATGGAAAAACATGTTCAAACTTGTATATTTCTCACCTCTATTACCACGAGAAGAACATTTCTTTGACACCCGTCGCCTACTGAAATTCTAAATATAACTACGCATCACACTTTTGAATGACCACCAATTGCTGCACTTCAGAGGTAGAGTGTTTAAAACTGACATTTTGGAGAAAACCTAACGAAAAGGTAATCTAATACAACCCGTTAGCTAAGTTTGCTTTTGAATAAAACAATAATAAGTGTTAAGATCCATTTTCACAAAACTAGTGATTAAAGTTAAAACTTTGTTGAATCTATGCAATGTAATCGTAAATATCCAGTTCTCTGGCTCACGAAAAAACTTTTCTTATTCATTTGATACAACATTGGGCACACTGGTATTGTTACAGTGATTCACCTAAAATTAGAGCATTGAAAATTTCTCACTGATCTCAGATAGTTGCCTTCACTACATGGTAATTATATATATTTTGAATGAAAATTATTTACCGCCATCTTCCTTTAGGCCTGTACGGCCTGCAATAAGGGTCATGGTGCTAACACATCACCATGTAAGCCACTTGTCAGCATACATTTGGAAAGGCTACTCATAAAAAACTTCGTTATAGACTAATACATGGAAAAAAGTGACCAATGTATTCTACATCATTCGCTTTACATGCCCGCTAGAGAACTAAATCAAGATGCAAAATTGCGTGTTAGTCTAGCATCATCACTCACCAACTAGGTACGTCACCTGGAAACTTCGCTCCTTGCCCAACATCGTAGGGATAGATAGTTGAGTGGTAGATAAAGGTTGATTGAGGGTTACGCTGAGCAGAATGTGAATAAATGATCTAAATTTTGCTCTATTTTCGTATCGCTTGTGCTTGCTTGCTAGCTTTCGCCCTTTGAACTTGCAAGATATTTCTTTTGCATTTCCTGTGCTATATGTAACGTTGATATTAGGCAAACTGATAGAGAAATCTTCAGGGGAAGCCAGAGGTTTGTCAGGTCTAAGGCAATAGACCGAATCGAAACCTCAGGGTGTGAAGCCACAAAGGGAGACTTGGAAAAAGAGAACACAGGAATGGCTATACGGCCCAGAGAGATACAATCACAGATAGTCTGCAAGAAATGACCATAGCACTGACGGATTAATATATTGGGCATTTTTTTGGGCACAAAAGGAGAAAATGTATGTAATTAATTAAAAAAATGTATCAAGAAACAAAATATACAAAAGTGATCAATATAGTCGATTCGCATGCATTCGCGAGAACACTAACCTACGCACGCCAAATCTTGGGATAATCTAGAATCATCCAGTGGCGGCTTGCTCATAAGGACTCTCGGTCGCCGCCCCTCCCAAAGATTTGAAAAATGAAAATAAATTAAATACCCATTCAATTATAACTACACATCTAATTAACCAAAGTATTTTTTTCCAATTGCATACATCGAAAATGCAGGAAAAACACTCAAAAATAGCCCGAGAAGTTCACATTTGTGGCCGCAGGGCGCTGGCCAGAACGTTCCAATCCATCACCATGCAGTTATATGAAGAGTGGTAGTGGTGGGGGCTGCTGGTGCTATGACGCGTCTAAGCTTGTGCCTCATGGGCTAGGTGCGTATAATAGGCGTACGTGCGTATCCTGTTATACGCACCTTGCCTCAAGGGAGTTTTGGGACGCCGCGCCGGCCGAGCATGGGCAGAGTGACGTATCTAGTGAGTTGATTGACATCGCCGCGCCTCGGTCGAATAATCTTGGTGTTGCAGTGTTGCAGAATACCTTGTTTTGTTGACTTATTACGTGTAATTTTTTTCATATAAAAAGGCCTAGTTGTAGTTGATTTAATCGATTCAGTGAGTTTTAGTGCTTTAGTAAGTCATAATGGCCACTAGATTGCCTTAAAAATCCTCATTAAAATACACAAAATATTAATAAACTTTGACCCCCCGGTGGAGTGTGCCCCTCCCAGCATTTGACTCACGAGCCGCCACTGGAATCATCACTCTTTCGCTCGTTTCGATCTTTGAAATCCCATGTTCAACGCCACAGATATTGGTAGTCGGGTACTTAATATATGCAAACGTTGAGAGAGCTACTGAGCTTAGTTCTTATTGATGACATTAATTTTGCGATATTTTATTGCAACACTTTCGCCTCATATTTGCTCGCAAGTTTGCTTTCGGCCTTGAAGGATAAAGGTAGTGTCCGTACTTTGTCATTTACATTAGGATGAATAGGATAGAGTATAGTGATTAACTTTCAATAAGAGGTATGTTAAAATATAATTTAAACGAATTATTAATCGCACTTCATCTATATAACAAATCCCATTTTGACACATTGCACTCTCTTCAACATTTATTATGTCAAATACTAAAGTGCGTGTAAGCAGTTAATCACTTGAAATTCATTTTGTACTTTACATTAAAGCACCTAAATGGGGATACCAGAGGATAAGCCTTCGGTTTGTCACTTCTAATGCTAAAGACCGTACCGAAAGCCTCAGGGTGTGAAGCCACATGGCTGGAGGTAGGGTGGGGAATCCCTCAGTTCCAGGAAGGGACGCTTGAGTCAGAGGTGATATAATAACAGGAGGTTGCGGTGACGGATAGAGGGCGGGAGCAGCGGAGATGCATTAGGAGAGGTGACGCTGATGGTCCAAAGGGGGCGTGGTGCGGTTGAGGGGATGAAGAGGGACATCGGGAAATGGGATGGCAACCACTGAGATAAATGGGAGAATGCAAATTGGTACGGATGATTTCATGGGAGATAGCCATCCAACCTAATCGCATGCGTAGAGATCTAATGGTCACTCACTAGTGGAGCTGTAACGGAACAGCAAACCACCTGCATTAATCTGCTCATATTGTTTTTGTGACTGTGAGTGTTGTTTATGACCGTGTGGTGTGCATGCGGGAATTCTACTACGTGTTTGTGATCATACCCTTCCAAACAGCTTAGAAGTAACTAGCAGAAGTAGAATATCATCTGGTAGTGTACCTTCAAATCACATTCATAGCTATCCAATAGCTACTATTTGGTTGCAGCGGCTTGGAGCTGCAATCACGCATCCAGCGGATCTACCAATCTCAGATATATTGAGTTTAAGAGATCCCGAAGGATGATACCTGTCCTAAAAATTTGCTAAATTAATACTATGGAAGAGATTTTGAGTGGGTATTAGTCCAGTGGATAAGCTGCTTGACTACTTAAAAAAGGGTGACAGGTAAATATCCTGGGCAAAGCATTAGGACGTCCCAATCCGGAGGAAAAAGTTTTCGAAGTACTAGGTGGTCCAAGAAAAGTAACTAGCATGAATATGTAATATTCGCACGCCCCTGAATGGTATAGGATGCCTGATTCTTTCACATCTCTATTGAGGAAAAGCACGGTCATAGTCCAAGCTGAGCGCAGAGTCCTCGAATTACGCGAGTCGATGTGAAATGAAATAAAAGAGGGAGTTGAGGCGAAGGCCTTTTCGTAAAGGATTTGACCGTCAAAGAATTATTCATTCATATCCTTTAAATGAAAAATATGAATTGATGATTATGACTGTTAAAATAGACCGCAATTAAAATCGAAATTCCTGTAGATCCCCAGTAAACTGTAAAAAGTTTTTTAAACTTTTAATGAAAGATAAATATATTTTGCTTCAACTGCTATAAATTCTATTATATTGTATTTAAAACTAAAAAACAAATCATGGGTGTGATTCGTAATTTGTAAAAAATTCCACTAAACTTACAACGGTAAGATCTCAAATTTTGTGTACTATTTTAAATTATTCGTCATTATAAAAGAATATCATATTTATAAATCTCCTCCAAATCAGGAAAACAATTGAATATTCTTTTAATACTCTTTTGTCCTTACAACTCCAACATAAAGCGTGTCCGTCATTCATTTTGAAACACCGTCTTCTAAATAAGTAGTCAATTCTAGCAAAATCTAGGCCGGTATCGTCAGTCGCTTCTATAGCCATCCTTCATCTTCCTCAGCTCCTGAAGGATAGATTTCAGTTCGAGAGACGTCCGAAGGTCTTCTTCAGCGCACTTTGCTGGCGAAGGACACCTCGTCAGCGTAGGTTGGTCTGGTCCAGCCTTCACAACCATTTCATCACTTTAAAGATTTTTTAAACAGGCCTTACATAAAGGATAGGTTGGTAGAAATGATTTTGTTTCTATTATTTGTGATGGCGTTAACGTTTTAATTTTGTTTACGTTACATTTTTCTGTTTATTTCTGCTTTAAATTGCAATGTTATCCGTAATCCGGTGCATCAAAAGCAATGACTGAACAGCGTATTATCATGGATATTAAAGCTGTAAGGAGATGTTCGTGTATTTCGACACATTAAAACTTTAATTAGAGGTATTCCTGAGGCATTATTCGTCGTCATACTAGACCCAATCCATGCCACGGATATCACCCAGCACGTTAAAATCATCTCTACATCGATGTAAAAAGCCTACAAATAAAGTTTTCATGCGCATCTGCACTGGATATTGATATGGAGTAACTACGTAATGCAATTGTGTGCATCAAGTATTCCTCTTAAGCTTACAAAGGGAAAGTTTAGTCACATCTAATTCACATTTCAACACAAAGGTTGATTATTTACAATAATAAGATATTACTGCGTTTGTGTGAGGAAATGTTATAACAACCGATTTCTTTAGCAGAAACTTACGTTAAAGTATTAATTTTCTGATTTTCAATCAAAATAGTGTTTTCTGGATTGAAAATCTTTCACATGTGCACGCTGCGTCGGTTTTATTATCCTTTGATTTTGATAGTTTTTATCGAACTGCTGAGGCCATTTCGGTATCAATTACCAAACCCGTTTGAAATAATTTATCAAACTGGTTTGGTAGTTGTTACTAAAGTTTTCAATGAGTCATATGACGGCCAAAAAGTTTGATAAATTTCATCAGAATTCGATAGTTCTAACTAAACTTTTTTTCCGCGTACGATTACTTATCTCGGCAATACTTGAGGAATCGCCAATTCCAGTGGAATTTTATTCGGAAAGGGAATTTATGCCAAGGTACAGTTTTTCCAAGGAGACAGTGACAGATGTACTCCTACCAATGTTGACACGGGCCAACAATAACAACCTTATGCATGATGTGGAATAGTCTTTAAGTTACTTAGAAAACACGAATGTCATTACTTTATTATTTATTTCTGTTTTTGTGACACCAGATAGTGTATTATGTGAAATATCTATCTAAGTTTAGCCTGTTTCTGATTTCCAAGAATGCCAGTATGAATTTTACGATTTCGTCGTTTACAGATAGTATGCACTGAATTATCCCAGATGAAGCAATCCCCAGTGTCTGAGATAATCAAAGTAGGTGATATGTGGTCATAAATATTTCTTTTAAAACTGTGGTGCGAATAATATTGTTAATAATTCAAATCGTGCATTTTGAAGACTGCCCGCTGGTAACATTCGCTGTCCAGAGACGGCATCATTGGCATCTAAAATAACAGCTGATTGTGTACACCTGGTTGGGCGTAGATGAAAAAGGTTTTGTTTACCTTATAACATGTCACTTCGTACCTCGTACTCGACAGTTATTTACATGAAAAAAACTAAGCAGAGGTTATTTACGTACGTCACGAATCATTTTTAGTGTTATGTGATACTCCCTCTTGTGTGGTCTTCCTGAGTCTTAAAATGTTTTGCGAACCTCGTCGGAGGAAATGATAATCATAATATTTTCAAACGATTTTACGAGATTTTTAAAGTATCAGATCAGTAATATATTGCCTGGGAAAACTGATTTGAGCTAATGTAAACATGTTCACCGAGCACAGTAGGTAATGTTTTTATTTCGTGATCGTGTGTGCTGAAATTTTGTCTTGTGAAGGGATGGTATGTTCTAAAATCATTGATTAGAGTAGTAATTTGGCATTTATATGATAGAGTTTTGGTTTATTAATATATTTTAAGCGTGCATGATAAACTCTCATGATATTCTCGTTAAAATTAGTTAGCGGACGGGGTAAGCTAGTATGTTTGCGTCATCTAAAAGTGCTTAATAGTTTGATATGCTGCAGAATAATGAATTTTTATATAAACGAATATTTTTAATCCATCTCAGGTTTTATGATGTTGGTTTACATAATTGGATTCTCCTTTTCTCTTGTCTTGACCTCTTCCAATTAATGATTAAATAATTCCTGGGGTATAGGTATTTTAATGCAAAAAGTTGTTTGCCAACGTGTTGTTTTATTTTAAAACCTTCATCAGGGCTATGAATGAAAAAATGAGACGACAATAATATACAATATTGATACATACATGAAGGTTACAAAACAGTTGTTTTACAATAAAACAATAAAAATGAGAAAGGAATGCACAAGAATTTTGACATTAAAAATATATTTTTTATATGTTTTAATGTCAAAATCCTTGTGTAACCAAAATCATTGTAAATCCTTGGCGAAACTGTTGTGGTTCTTCGACAACGGACGCGGATGCAGCCCGAAAGAATGCTGAACTCAAGTAATCACCGCGGAAACCTGCGTACGAACAGCCCCTGTTTTAATTTCGTTCATGCATTCGCAAAATTTCACGCCATTTTAGAAATTAATGCAGCTTCAACCTGCGCAATTGCGTGCCCCGTGTAAAACGGCCTTAACGCAGTTGAGTTCTCTTTCCATTGGTTGGCGCTGATTATCGTCCTCCAATGACCTAATGGTTTTCAGCACTGGCTCCCAAGTGTTGATCAGCGCGTACTCAGTGTCTCTATTGGAATGCCAGTTTTCCAACCAAATTTCAATTGCCCATTTAAATATTCTATCCCAATAATGAGATGTTCGGCTGAGTATTTCCGCTTCATTAAAATAAATGACAATAAACGTGTCGCCCCTCGAAACTTAGGGGAAAATTGACACTCTCAGCCGACTTGGAACCCTAGAAAACTTAATCCTACGTATTCGCTGCTAATGCTTTCAGTCTTCTCCTGCAAACACCATACCAGGCTTCTGCTGCTGCCACATGCCTGACCAGCTCTCGTAGAGTGAGGTTGTGTTTGCCGTGCGCTCCTGAAACCGGTTCTTCACTGACCGACAGCGATCACTTTGGGCTTTCACGCCGTTACTTCCGTTTTTCTTAGTGTAGTGATTTTAGTGTGTACTTTTGCTAATCATATTTTGCGAAGTAGTGAGAGTAGTAAAAGTGTAATAGTGAAGTAGTGTTGTGAAGCCGCCTGGCCCTGTAGCTGCTGCTGTGCCTGCCACGCGACGGGGAAACGGATAAGTAGTCGCTGACCAACTTACTTGCTTTTAATTTCTCTTCTCTCTTCCTTATTTCAAGTTGCCTTAATTGTTTGTAAAGATTGCCTTGTTATAATACTATTAGGACTTATTGATGGATTTAAGGTATTAGTGTTAATTCCTAAAAGTTACTTGATCCTTCATTTGTGTGCGAGCTCTATCATTCACCCTTGTTCTTCATCATTATTACCTGTCTTAACTAACTCGTTTAGAAAACTAACTTCCTCTTACGCAATATTTGTATCATTATTATCGATTTCTGTAATTTCATAGCGTTTTTTTTTAAGCCGATAAAGCCCCTAGAGTAGTATGGCTGGCCGATCTTCCGTCACCAAGATCAAGAGTAAGGCGAAAAGCGACCTTCTTGAGGCACGCGTCACCGAACTCGAGAAATTGGTGGCAGAAATACACGCCCGGGTAACGGGTTTTGTGGAAATCCCACGGTCCGGGGATCGTAGCGTCCCCTCTACGGGTCCGAGCAATTCCAAGGTGGAGTCTCGAGCAAGCTCGGGGGCGGTAGCCTGCGCGGAGACCTTGGAGAGGACGGTGCAGTCTTCGGGTCGGGGGATTACTCATAGCCTGAGGCCCGAGTGGGTGGCTGTACCCCAAGGGCGGGGGGCGGTGGCACGGCCAAGTCGGGGAGTGGGGGAAGCGAAGGCTAACCCCATCCCCGTTCACAACAGCTTCGCGGTCTTGTCGGAGGACAATTCCGGGGAGCTAATTGGCGAGGTCGTGAAGGAACCCCCTGTCGCGAGGGATGCAGCTTCGAGAGGCAGCCGGGGAGGGAGGGCGGGGATTGTTCTGTTAGGGAGTTCCAACGTCCGGCGGATTTTCCCCCAGTTGGAGAAGAGGGCAAGGAGAGACGGAGCGGACCAACGGGTCTCTTCCTGGTGTATACCAGGAGGTCTTGTATCCCACACTACGGCGGCGGTAAAAGCAGCGGTGAAGGACACGGGCTGTTCTAGACGGCGGGTGGTGGCCCATGTCGGCACTAATGATGCCTCCGAACGCAGAGCTGATGAGATCTTAAATTCCTTCAGGGATCTAAGCTCGGAAGTGGAACGCGTTCGGAGGGGCACTGGTGTCGATATGCGACTGTCCATCTGTAGCATTGTTCCACGGACGGACTGCGGCCCTCGAGTTTGGGACAAGATTTCCTGGATCAACAAGAGGCTGTGGGAACTCTGTGTGAGCATTGGGGCAGAGTTCGTGGATCTTCGGCCGGTGATTAGATCGTGCCGGGCTCCCCTCAATTCGTCTGGGGTGCATTATTCCAAAGAGGCGTCGGAACGGGTGGCTCGTAGGATTTTTGAGCACTGTAGGTATTTTTTAGACTAGAGGGTAGGTCATCTAGCGGGGTTATCAAAGATTTAATTGAACGTAGCCTCCGAGGAAATCCGCAATGCGAAATATACAAGAAAGTAAGCTTAGAAGCGTTAACGTCGGACAATAGCGTCATAATTCCCAAAACGCGTGCTCCAGAGAAAGAAAAAATATCAAATATTATTAGTACTGCCAATAAAATTCTCCCGCTGAGTATACAAAAGCCTAGAAAAGAACCAACCGAAACTCTAACTACAAAATATGACATTAACCTTGTTGTAGTTAATTGCCGTAGTGTAAAAAACAAGCGCGCCGAAATCGAGCATATTTTTCAGGACGCAGACGTGGTCATGGGGACAGAGAGCTGGCTTACGGAAGATATAAGCGACAGCGAAGTGTTTCCTCCAGAATATAAAATTTACAGATGCGATCGACGCAATAGAACAGGTGGCGGAGTTTTTATTGCAGTTAAACCCCATTTACAAAGCGCCGCCCACGAAATAATTGACGACGAAATTGAAAGCGTATGGTGTACAATTAAACAACGAAACAAAAGGAGTATTCATGTTTGCTCTTTTTATAGACCGCCGAACTCCGAAGTCGATATTATGTACCTTCTAGAAAATCAAATATCCGCATTTACTCAAAGAGACAGTATAGGTGTAATAGTAATCGGGGGAGATTTTAATCTTCCATCCATAAACTGGGATACTTACACTGTAAAACCGAATTCAAGGAATAAAGAAATCAGCGAGGTATTACTCAACATACTTGCAAATCACTCTCTCGCCCAAGTAGTTGACAAACCTACGAGAGGAAACAAGCTATTAGACCTTTTAGCAGTAAGCCATCCTAAGTTGATAAAACAAGTCGATATTATTGACGGTATAAGCGACCACAGAGTAATCTTTGCGACGTTAAAAGTTGATGTGGTGTCAGCCGTAAAACCAAAACGCAATATTTACCTATTCGATAAATGTAACTTCACTAAATTTGGCGAGATGCTTAATGACTCCTATAAAAAATTCGTTGTTACATCAAAGGACCAAAGCACAGATGTAATATGGACACGTTTCTTAAGGCCTGGTTACACGGTGCATTAACCCGTACGGGTTAATGTCTAAATGTATGAACGCGAGAATGAACGGAAAAATTCACCGTGTAACCACCCCAAAATGTACAAATGCATGAACGCGTGAACGGAAAATAGAACCTGTTCTAATTTCGTTCATGCATTCGCACAAGTTGATAACAGAGCCACCTGGTGGGAAACGACACATTTAGTTGTCATCTGCAGGGCTATTCCACGGCCGTCTTGGCTATTCAGTAACTCTTTACGCGTATTTGTTCATTTGTACTGTATCGTAAGTGCTTGAATCCTACCACAAACACACCATTTGCATCTACACTAATATTCGCATAGATTATCCCTGTATGTATGCCGGACATACCAAGTTTATGTCTATGGTATCTAATTGGTCGTATTATGCCAGAACAAAACAATCGATGAGGTTGTCACAGAGTTTTCAATACGACATTTGTGAAATACAACGGCTATCATACGACTTACAGAACACATTTAAACATAATTAATATCATACGAATTAACGACAATTCTACCTTTTATACGTCCGAGGTGGGAATGCGCTGGCCCACCACAAAAAATACGACTCACATTACGCAAGTTCATAAATCGACAAGACCTCTAAACCAACATCTTTTCCATCAACAGCAAATATCTTCTTAACTTTATAACCGTCCCGGACAAAGGTAGAACAAAGTATTAAAAATATATACTCTCATATATCATCTACACTCAGTGAAACAGATGACAGAAAAATGTCTAGTAAACACGGCTTAAAAACAAGATGCGTCTACAAATTTTCAGCCTAAGTATTAACTTTTATAACGGTTTGAAGTAAATAGAGTACTATTGAGATATAACATTAAGCGAGCGTTAACGATAAATATTAAATATTAATAAATATTACTGGCACGAAATGAAACAACTTCGGCAACTACAATGAAAACCACTGTTTACACGGCAGCGCAAATATATTACCAGTATGTGAAATTTCCTGGTCCTACAGGAAACAACGAAAAGGGAATTATTTTCTGGTAGGTATCGTCTGCTTCCTACCTAATGAGACTGTTTTCACATTTAAATTTTGCGCACTGTAAAGGGAATAAACAGAAACTAAACGCCTCGCGTTACGAGAAAATGTGTGAAAACTTGTGCGAACGCATGTACCGTGTAACCGCTCATTCATGCTCCTCGTTCACGCAAACGTCCATGAATTCAGACATGCAAACAGACACGCATTCATACATTAACCCGTACGGGTTAATGCACCGTGTAACCAGGCCTTTAGAAATTCTGCGCCAAGGAATCAACGAACATATTCCGCAAAAACTGAAATGTGATAATAAGGAACCTCGCTGGTACAATAACGATGTCAGAAGAGAACTTAGGAAACAGAGAAAACTATACAACTTGTACAGAAAGTCCATCACGTCTCGTAATAAATCGAAGGAACTTGAAGCTAAAGAAAGTTACGCTGCTCAACGCTCAATAACCAAGAAATCAATGCGAACTGCAATGCGAAAGTTTAAGAAAAAAGTACTTGGTGAATTACTCGAAGAAAATCCGAAATCCTTTTGGTCGTACGCGAGAGAGCTTCAGGGAAAACATTCAACCGTAGATTCGTTATTTGATAAAGATGGTAAACTTGTCACCGAAAATATTGGCAAAGCTAACACTTTAAATGCCCACTTCGAAAGTGTATACACTACTGACGATACTCAATTCAATGTAGACATCCCATATACTGAGGATTTTATGGAAGAAATATCTATAAAACGTGATGGGATAACTAAACAACTACAATCGATTAAGAATAGTAAATCTCCGGGTCCGGAGGGAATACCCGCGCGTGTCCTCAAAGAGTTAGCTCCACAAATCGCGCATTACTTAGAGATCATATTCAAGAAGTCACTCTCTGAAGGGAAGTTACCGCCCGACTGGAAAATTGCAAGCGTTACACCCATTTTCAAAAAGGGAAACAGAAATGACCTAGGCAACTACCGGCCAATTTCCCTAACATCAATTATAGGCAAGATACTTGAACATATCGTTGTTAGTAATATCATGACTTTCTTGGACAGACGTAACTTCCTCCATGACTGTCAGCACGGATTCCGAAAAAATAGATCCTGCGAAACACAGCTCGCGCTCTTGCTTCACGACGTTATAAAATCTGGTGAATCGAAAAGACAAGTTGACGCACTATTTCTAGATTTTAAGAAAGCTTTCGACACTGTACCTCACAACAAACTTTTATACAAATTACAGTCATGCGGATTAAACGAAACAGTTGTAAACTGGATACGCGACTTCCTCAGAGATCGTAAACAAAGAGTAGTTCTTGACGGAATTACCTCTGATGTTGTAAAAGTTACATCAGGTGTTCCACAAGGAAGCGTAATCGGCCCCCTGTTGTTCATTATATACATTAATGATCTCTGCTCCCGCATTAGCAGTAAAATACGTTTATTTGCTGACGACGCTGTCATCTATCGCGAAATTAGTGATCACTCTGACTCTGAAATTCTATCATCGGACTTAAACAACGTTCATTTGTGGAGTCAAGAGTGGGGACTCGAACTCAATCTGAGCAAATGCATGGCGGTACATTTCTTGCGGAATTCATCCAACACTAACAATGTTTATGCAGTGGATGGCATTAACATAAAGGCAACAGACGAAGTGAAGTACCTGGGAGTTACGATAACCTCGAACCTCACGTGGGGAACACATATAAAGAATATTTGCGGCATAGCCCTGAAGAAATTAGGATTCGTCAAGCGTATTGTTGGAAGATTTTCGGATGAGAAAGTAAAAGAAAGGTGCTATTTCGCTCTTGTCCGACCGCACCTTGAATATGCAGCGAGTGTATGGGATCCAGTGCAGAAAGACTTAATCCGCGAACTGAATAAGATACAAAGGAAGTCTGCGCGTTTCGTCAAAAACCGCTACGGGCGTACAGACAGTGTTACCCAGATGTTAAGCGAATTAGGCTGGGAGCCGTTGGAGACTCGGAGGCTGCGCGCTAGGCTTCGATTGCTTGAACAATTAAGAATGGATATCTTTAAGAGCGACACAGAGAACATAATCTTAGAGCCACACTATATTTCCAGGTCCGACAGAAGCGATAAATTAAGAGAGATTTTTTGCCGAACGGATAGATATGGGAATTCGTTTTTCCCCCGAACAATAAAGGACTTTAATAAACGCTTGTCCCAACCTCGTTAGAGCACTTCTTTTTTTTTTATAGCTGTAAACGGCTGGTGTCCTAACACCCCCTGCCACACGCCTTTTGGGCGGCTTGCAGGGTATTATGTAGATGTAGATGTAGATGCCCACACGCATAAACACATCGCCACCACATGCCTCGTCTCCCTCACTCCTTCCCCAGCGCTCGTCATCAGCATTCGTCATCCTTCCTTCGCTACGAGAGTAAAGAGGCGCACGTGATAAAGGGACCGATTGGGGGATAACACCCGATATTACCTCGGCTGGCGCGCAGACCTCCGGTCGGGAGAGAAACACATCCCGGAGGCGACAATGCAATGGAGATGGCCCCCTCCCTCCTGTTTATCGCCGCCTCCGAGAAAGGCCCCTTGCATGCCTCAGGGCCATCCCTTCTTCATCATCTGAAGTTTTTTTTGTGTGACACAAGTGACGTCTGTTTTCGATGAAATCCCTTTCGACGACCACAAGTGCCATGGCCACTCATCACTTTTCTTTTAATTTCCACAGATTTCGATAAATGACGATGAAATTATGAGGAAACGTTCGCGAGGAAATCTGAGTTGATCGAAATTACTTTGAAGGCATTTTTTACCGTAGGCCTACCAAGTGTTGGCTCCAGAGAGGCTCCAGGATTCGGAAAAGAAATACTAATTAACAATTTAATTAATGACAGCTATTATAGGAGACACAGTCAATAGTGGTTTATGTTTGTTGGAGTAGTACTCCAATACATTTCGTGAACCTGGCCCTATTTCGAAAAAAAATTATTTAAAATGTGAGCTGTACTTGTCATCATCCCAAATCACTCTTCTTTCAGGATCCTGATAATTCTATTCAAGTGCTTTTTTTATCCTCATTATATGCAAATAATTCGCAAAACACGCGAAATACTGCAATCTGAAATAAGTCATTCAACCTCCTGAAATTGATTTCTTGATCACGACTTTAATGTACTTTTGCTGAACTAGGTGAAGGGGGCAAATTATAAAAAATCTGGCTACGGCGTGACAAGCATTACGGCATTGTTCTCGAAAGTAATATCAGGAAGATAGAAAAGTAAATGCCTGCCTCAAATTGAAACCGAAGGACGCGATAGCTGGATACTCGACGTGGCAGAATGTGAACATTTCCAACGCCCGGGAATTCGATTAAGGGATTTGTGAAGGCGGCTTGCGAAGTTATTTTTACTTGTTATGACGCCGAGATGAGAGGAAGTCGGGTAGGGTGTTTCCTATTTTTTATTTTTTCTCGGATTTTTTATTTCTACCCCTTAACATATGCTATGGGGTGCAGAATGGATACCCTAAAAATTTCAGCCCGATTGTTTAACATTTAGAGGTCGTTCAAGGAGCATAAATGTAATAACATTCAATTTTCCCAATTTGAGAAAAAAGCATCAATTTTAGAGGTAACGTACAATTTTAGAACCCTTTTGATCTGAAAGTTGCTCAAATTTTACGTCAAATAATCAGTTTTGCAGGAATAAAATACTTTTCCGCGAGCTACAGCCGTACGCCACACCCCTAATGGTTGCTCGCTGGCCGCATTCGCTGATAAGTCCTGCGCCCCTCATTACCTTACTCCCCCCTCGCGCCTTCCCTAAATACGAGTGTCGGCGGAAAGGAGGAGGAGTTACTTAAAAACTTGCATTGTTCTACATTGTATAATTGCATAATGGAATTTATTCTAGAACCAAAACTTTGGAACTGGGTTAAGATACATTGCAATTTATGGAGGAAATCCACCAGTAAGGTTTGCATTCCCTCCCAAAATATAGGGTACTGAAATTTTATATTTCTCACGTAATGGATAATATAAAACACGTATAAAATAGGTGGAAATTATAGAATTAAAAGTCAATTAAAGTGATGCATTAGAACTAGCCTACATATTCAGTTTGTAATACATAATTTATAGTTTCAGAGAGTTGGCAATAATTTATAGTTTAACTTTCCTTTCAAAATTACATTTATTTTAACTGCATATTGAAATTTTGATCTCCTATTTGTTGATGTTTATTGATTAAGTATTGATTTATCTCTTGGTTAAATCTTTTGTTACGTTTTATTTTAGTGGATTCTTAATCAACTGGGGTTACATATTTATCAAATCGACATGCTGCAGATTAAGCTCTGACGCTAACAACATAGGTGTGCTGATTGATGACATTTTGCCTGTACAGAAAGAGTGGAACTTTGGTTTAAGGATAATTTCAGCGGTATGCACTTTATGAAACCGAAGGGAAATTAATATTTGCTTTTTTATGTAGTTTTTCATGATCCGTTAATAGATTGCACTAGTTTCTGAAATGGTTCCGTTTTTTGGATGTGAATTTGGAAAAAGGCACTCAGGGTTCCCACTCAACCGTGAAAACCTTAAACCCGTGAATAAGCCGTGAATTTCGTCTACCGTGAAAAAACCTGAAAAAGCCCTGATTTTGCTAAGAAACCTTAAAAATATCTGTCTTGGTAACAATACTACGATTGACTGATCAAATTCGATATGTTAATCATGTTTCATGGTCAGGCACGCGTAGACTCTTAGTCTACGCATGTCTCTACACACGAATATTCGAAGTGTAGTCATTGGTCCGTACTATATGACGGCATATTGACCGATATTTTCCATTTTAATGGCGGAAGTTTGTTATATTGTCTAAGCGTTTCAATTTCAGTAATAGCTAGGGATGGCCTTGTATTCGAAAAAGGACGAATGAAATAATTTGCATTTCCATTGGACCCAGAATGAACCATTTACGAAAATTATCTGATTTGTAACTCGAAGTTTGGTTCCCACACAAAATTAGGGCACATGCCATATGCTTCGAAATATGATTTTGCCATATGAATTTTATTTAAGGAAATATTTCTACGGCAAGTAGGCTTTCAATTTATGACAATAGCTCTCAGTAGACTGCGCTCACCATGCTTGAATTTATATATTTTGAATTTATTATGAATTAAATATTATGCATTTATGAATAATAGAGTAAAAGTGAAAATAATGTGTTTCAGCAGGTATTTATTTTGTCTTTATATATTTGAAATCAAGTGCATTATACAGTGGAGCCCCGATCTATCGTTCCGGCATTGATCATTTTCCCGCATTTATCGTTTGCAGTACCTGGTCCCAAATTAAGTTTCATAAAGGCAATGTAATTTTCCCACATCCATCGTTTGACGAAAATGAGATGATGTGTTTACAACGTGTTGCTTGTGGCTTAAAACGACAGACCACCCCCAGGAGATTGAATTTCTATAGGGAGAAGCTGAGTACCGTGGGATAGTTACATTAGCCCATTTCTCAAGATCCTCTATCCCCCTCCACTCAGAACTCGCCTCCTCCCCTCTGAAGCTTTCCTCTTCTCCGAAATAAAAAAAACGGTCTCAGCTCGCGCGAGGATCGTATTACGAAGACCTTACCTTCGAAAAAAATATCGAGTTACACGAGAACAATAGAAACGTGTTTCGCGGTTCCCCCCTTTTCTCACCCACTGACCTTTTTCAGCCTATTTGCTTCGAAGTTCCCAGTTTCTGGAGGTCAACTGCTGCGTGAATCACCTATTAGCCCAAAAGGTGTCTAACAATGAATTTCGGAAATTGGCATTATACTTTTATTAGATTAAAATATTTGTAAAGTGCACGTAATTCAAAAAAGAATGAGACCAAACACGACGCATTTCTAACGTTATTTAAGCATTTAAAGCATGATAATAGTTGGAAAAATACAATGATGATTTCTGGCGAAACTCGATATCCTCGCAGCTGAGCTTCTCGGCAGTTAAGGGTGTTCTATCCTAATTCAAAAATCCAAATTCAACCGTCGCAGGATTTTAGTTGCGAAGTCGGCCGCAACGGCCAGTGGAATGGGAAGCCTCCTTGGGCGGAGGGGAGTAGTAGCTGACCGAAGGAAAAAAAAGGAAAAGACGAGGGGTCGAGCTTCGCTCCGAACGAAAAAAACACCCGGCGCTGTATCAAATTTCACTGCGGAGGTGCGATATTAAGAGTGGTCGGGATTCTGAGGTTGATTTTTGCTCTCTGGTGGCATTAGTCCCATCTCAGCCACTCGGTTGACGTTTCTTGGAAGAATCCAAATACGCACGCTCTCGACGAGGCTGGGAAGTACGGCCTGCTTCTATGAAGAAAGGCGATTACTTGCATTGTTCTCTCCTTATGCACTCCCCTCGAAGGGGAGAGCCGGTCAACGTTCTCATCTCAAAATTGTTAAGTGTTCTTCAAAGCATCGTAAAAGTCAATTACGCTAACCGAAATGCGCGTACTTCGTGAAACTTTTTTTTAACGTACAACTTTACATTTTTACGTTATTCCTCAGTATGAATGAAATAGTAACCACCCACGTCCATTTGAAAACGTGTATTCAATGCAGTTACTTTCCGAAACATGTTTATTCAGTAATCATAGCGCTACAGGGAGAACACTAATGAGAAATATAACAAATAATGGATGAACGAAAATTGATTTTCAATCATCTTTAATATTTCTTGATTTATATGGTAAGAACATCATAAATTTCATATTGCATCAGACATCACATACAGCTTTAATAAAGCCAATAACCCTGAATATATCGCATCGGGTAATATTGACTTTTTCTTAGATGTTTTTGAAACAAAATGATGCCGTTCGAACTAGAGTTTTTCTGGTCTCTAATTTCTTGTAATTCTGACTGAAGTAACGTTTAATATTCAAAGTGTTCCCTAGTTTTGCTGCAACCGACGTTTTGACCCGATGCGACCGAAAGTGCTACAATTTATTCTCGCTACTGATCCATCGTGGAGACGATTAAAATTCATTCGCTCGAATTTGGCTTGATGAAATTTCCGATGACTCATCTTCCTGGAATACGCCCATGTGCAAAGTGTGTATAATGAATCATCAGCATTTCGCCTCTTTTTGCGCAGAAACATTGGATATAATTGTGAAAATCACAAATCTCTACTTTAATTCTGTTTCTGGAAATTATGCAAGAGATCGTGATACAAGCAGTTCAGTGAAGATGAATAACTGGCTCTTATTAGTCTCCTTTTTCTCTCAGGTGCGTATAAAATTTCCCATGTGGGAGATTTGGAGCAAAGAAGTCTATCAAATTTTTTCCCGTACACTGAACTATCGGATTTTTTTTCTACGGTGCATTAGTTTTTATGACCTCAGCACTAGACTAGAAAGTAAGAAAAGTGACTAGTAAGCTGCAGTTACTGAGTTCATTAATAAAATATCCAACAAATTTGAATTTGCAAATACACCATCAGAGTGCATCACGATCCTTGAGCAACTTATACCATTTCGAGGCCGATGTCCTTGAACGCAGTATCTATCAAAAAGCCAAAGAAATATGTTATTGAAGTCATTGCTGTGGTGGATGCTAGGAAATTTTACCTAAAAATTGAAATTTATATGGGCAGGTAGCCAGATGCCCTTTCAAAGAATCCAATTCACCTCATGAAATTGTCAAACGCTTAGCAGAGCTCATTGACTGCAGAGGAAGAAATATTACCAGTGACAGTTGGTGTACCAGCATGCCTTTAACAGTAGAACTTTATCAGAAAAAGATTGAATATGGTAAGGACGATGAGTAAGAACAAAGCAGACGTTCCTCCTGAATCTCCCCCAAGAAAAAATAGAACCTTACATCATAGGCGAGGGGCAGGGGGGGGGGGGGGCAATTGCACCCCCTCCAGAAGCAAAAATCGCAGAAGTCCTTAAGCAAAATCGGTACTGAATTGAAACGAAAGTATTCAACAAATTTCCTTTAAAACCACGAAAAATGATATGCATTAGTAGGTATAAGATATGTACTTAACTAAAATAAAAATATTTTTTCTATGAAATGATATCAGTAACTAATAATGCGCTGTTATAATTTTCTTAAAATATTTTTTTCATTCACCTTTTCCATGCTAAAAAGTCACAACTTGGCTTGCGCCCCCTTCTAGACTATGGCTTGCCCCCCCTAGTTATGACCCTGGGTATGCCCTTGTCTTAAATCCTTCCCTTTTTGCTTTACTCCCGACATTTCCGCGTTGTAATACCTACGCTTCAATAAAATCCATGTAGTATTTATTTCTGCCATTATCCATGACGCAAGTATTACTGCCTCAAGTGGTAACAAAATGCTTCCTGGCTTTATATCATTTTACAATACTATCAAGGGGGAGTGGATTCAAATGATCAGCTTTGCTTAAATTATCGCTGGACGGCATGAAAATCGGCCCTGACACCATTCCTGCTATTTCGTTTTTAAAATGACCTCCTAAATCCGAATATTAACTCTGTTTTTCTCCATCACCCACCATTTTCGGAAGAGCCTCCAATTTTTACCACTTTTCGGTCATTTGGAGAAATTAAAAGGATTATTTTAGCATTTAAATTTTTTCTAGGGGTTTTGAGGGGTGCAAAATTCTGAGAAAATAATATTAATGGTAAAGATGTAGATTTGAGGGGAATTTGTCTCCGTCAATTGTGTAAAAACGCATTGAAAATGACCAATTTTGCCATTTTTTCGCAAATTTTCACGTATAAAAATATTTCCAGCTTCTATTTCGCATCATCCTCCCCGAAAGATAATAATACAGAGCAGCAAGAAACAGCAGTATTAATAAAAATATTTTGCTGTTTAGCATAGCAGCAATAATTAAAATATGTAGCAATAGCTCGGAAGATTCACTTTACTACTCTGGCCCTCGCAGTGCCTCTCCCGCTCAGGCTTGGACGGCAATTTTCTTGATTTCGCAGCTAAAAAAAGAAAAGTAATACTTTCTAGTTCCACGAAGAATGTAAAACTGAGATTTTATAATTTCATTTCGCATCATCCTCCCCGAAAGATAATAATACAGAGCAGCAAGAAACAGCAGTATTAATAAAAATATTTTGCTGTTTAGCATAGCAGCAATAATTAAAATATGTAGCAATAGCTCGGAAGATTCACTTTACTACTCTGGCCCTCGCAGTGCCTCTCCCGCTCAGGCTTGGACGGCAATTTTCTTGATTTCGCAGCTAAAAAAAGAAAAGTAATACTTTCTAGTTCCACGAAGAATGTAAAACTGAGATTTTATAATTTCATTGGATTAAAAAAGTATTCTCACCCAATCACCTAAAATTATAAGGTTTTCTTCACGTCTTACCTGTTTGATTACTGCGGTGATATCTTCATAGACGCCTTAAACTTCTTCATCCTAGTATTCCGTCGTAGGTATGTTAACATGTACCACTACGGTATCTACCGGCTTAGTCTCTAGCTTTACCATAATTATCCTTTTATTTTGGGCAGAACCTTTTTCCCTGAATTTCTATCGTATGCTCCTTATCTTTTACATAATTAACGGAAGGAGGAATATTTCTCGCAATTTTTCAAAGTAAATTAGTAAAGGCATTAGAAATAATTTATCCCCTACGAAATTAAAGCGGGCCAAATATTGGCAAAGTCGAATCCATTAGTTCGGAATCAGACACAACTTAGTCCCAAGAAGATACATTGAATGAATAACACGCCATTTGTACGTTGAAGTTGTTGTTATATCATTGAAATCTAGGTCACAATAACTTTTCTTATAATCGTGGAAAATTGCAAGTGTTTGTTTCAATATGGAAAAATTCCGCTCCATAACGTTTGAATCTTCGGATTTTATTTGTAAGTTGAATTAAGTATATGTTTTTATGTAGAGCGTTTGAAAATCATTAATCATTCTACCAAATAAAGTTGCTAAGCATGGAACGGCAACTAAATATTATCAATCGTACAGTGGTTACAGTTATTTGTGAAAGAGGATACTCCTGCGTCACATGCAAAAGGTTTTGTGCTCTCACTCATACAAAGTACTGCGTCGAAAAAGCAACTTTGTACGCAGTCACGCGCACGAGTGCATAGTTAAATACACTAGTGCATAGTTAAATAAGTATGATAATCGACATGAAAAAATCATTTGACTAACCTGGGATTCGAACCCGGATATCCCCGATGGCCGGTCAAATATGCTACCAATTATACCTCGAAGCAACCTTTTTCCTTGAATATGAAATCTCCTTTTACTTGTGTCTAAGATTCGCCTAGAAAAAAATTACTTGGTAATGTAGCTGACCGGAAATCGGGAGGATCTGGGTTTGAATCGCGGCTAAGCGAAATGTTTTTTTCGTGGCAAATAACAGTCTTGGTATATATGTATTCTCATTCATGTTAAATAATAGTGGAGTATAAGAACTAAAATTCCCTTCAGAATTAATAAAATGGGAAACTTATCAAGTAGAAGACCTAACTTCAATGCAGGGTTCCATCCCGGAAGGGTCATACAGTGTACTGAGGGGTAGAGAAAAATTGATCGGGTAATGCTCCTGAGAAATTTTAGTTTCTTCCCAAAGACTACAACCGCGCTGCGGTGATGTTAGTATCATTCTAAACTGAAGAATTTTTAATGAAATTACATTTATTTGTCATAAATTTCTAGACGCATTATTATGCCGAAGAATTTCAACAGTTAAATATAATGAGTCTACCTGATCCTGTGCACTGGTATTTTATATGAAGTCTCGCATATTTATATCGCAATGTGGTCGTTTACTCTGACACGAAATCGTAATTTTAGTTAATAATTCGGTCGATGGATGGGTAAAAAAAACTAACTACCTCGTTCAGTCATTCTCACAAAAATTAGAATTGAAAAATCGCGGAAGTTGCCGGCCACTTCTGAGAAAAGTTGCATTCATCATCAGAGTATCGGTTCATTACGACCTGTAGTGAGAACCATTCATTGAGAGAATCAATCGCTCAGAAGTGTGTAAGCAGCACGTGAAACAGGTTGTTGGTGAGAGATATACCGCGAAGTTAGTTTGCATAACTTCACTCGAGCGAAATAAATATCCCACATTCAAGTTTTATCCGTGTGTATTGTTTGTTTTCTCGTCATTCCTGCTACCCAAGTAAAATTCTTGCCTTATACTTGTAAAACTGGTTCGCAGGCAGGATCTCGTGTATCTATTTTTTGCATACAACAAGCATATTTACGTAAATAGGAGATAGTTAACGATTAAATTCGGTTATCTTGACGTCATCGCTGTATTACATCGACCAAACATCAACCCCTGCTTAGTGATACGGTGGTTCAAGTTCAAATTCTTTCTTTTGGGTGACTCACGTAATAATTAATAATAGTAATTTTAATGATAAGAATATTTTTATAAGAAAATAACTTTTCGAAGTTTTCCCCCTTGGTTGCAAGTTATCGAGAAACATATCTGTCGGAAATGCAAGACAAATAAACCAGCGTGATACTTTTCATATCGTGTTTTGATGACATAACGGTTACTTTTGAAAATATTTAGACACGAAATGAAGATATGCACGTTGTATTACCTACTCGGTGAAATATTTATTCTTGATTATCGTCTGCGAGAACTTAAAAGGCAATGGTGTAACCTAGAATCTAATTGATAATGTGCAGTATATTCTCTATATTCATCTTATTTTCAATGCTTGGTTACAAAAAATTAATATATTATAGTCATAGCCAATACATTATCGAGAGGTACTTACTTAAAAGCAGTTTCTCCTTCTGCAGTGTTAATAACATCTATTGTTGCAGGTTTGTAATGACTAAAATGGTTAAAATAATTTGATAGTATATTTCTTAGCTGCATCACGTGTTTGCAGATTTTACGTGGATGAAAACACCTGTCTAAAGATATACTAACTGTTAATAATGTAGCACACTTAAAAAGGATTTATATATTCACCATTATTCCTAGTATTTCTTTTCCACCTTCCCACAAAAGATATGCTTCCTCTTTGATTTCCTTTCACTTTCCATGCATAAGAACAGAAAACTTAAAAAACTCGCGCTAGCCCCGTTTCAAACATGCCGCTCGCAACACATGAACATAGGGCCTCGGATAATAACTGGCCTGGGGCCCGACCACAGGTCAGACGGGCTTCTTAGGTCGAGGAAAGCATAGAGGAAAAAAAAACATGTAGGGGACGCAAGAGACGATGGAGGGGAGGTAGTGAGAGAGACTGCTGTGGGGTGAGAAGCTCTTTCACCGAGAGTGGGGGATCATACAGCAGCGCCATGGAAGAAAAGATCGTAAGCGCTTGACGTTGAGAAAACACGCTTGGGAAATTGAGCTATAGCGTGGTTATTACAAATATTACATTGATGAAACGTATCTTATTTCCAAGAAGAAGGATGAATGTTCTCATTTCCCGAAAAAAAAATTCAAATCGCGTTTTCTACGTGGTAGAATTACATCGAGAAAACAGGCGTTTTATTGTGTTTTTTAGCGCCAATAACTAATTAACAAATGCTTTTCAAATATTTTTTTTTCGCTTGCCGAGAACAATAATCTTAGCTTAAACCATATTCAAAAAAAGTTCTCTCCAGAGTGTATAATAAGCGAGCAAATGGCGAGCAACCTGAAGTCTGCAGAGCCGTTTTTCGCGGAGGTATAGAACACCCTTAATGTGGCATTTTTCCCAAATCAAGATATCAGGTTATTATCAGTTATCAATTTACGAGTTATACTATGAGTCTCAGTTGAAAGGGTTACTTTGGATAGATATCTTCTCTAGATATTTGGTTTCTTCCTACTAACAATCCGAAATCATCTGCTCATCTGGCGCTACGCAAATTAGAAAAGAATGGGTGTCTTTATGATAAAAAATTTCATGAGGCAGTCATATTCTTTACATCAGACAGAAATCCATAATAGCAGTGTGAATGCCGAGTGGAGAGCAAACATTTTTTTAGAAGGGTGGCGTTTTCCTTCAGGATTTTGAAAGAGATATGAGTCGAATCAACAATATGACTTAAGTGTCTTGATAAAGAACTATTATTCCTGTCATTATCTAAAATATAGTTTGAAGTCTTTAAGGAATATCATAATTGCTCGCCAAAATCATGCGTTTCCTGGGACATAGGCAACCTAGCAATAAAATAAAGCATTGATCGTTCTACCGCATTCATTTTATAATCTTATCTTTATTAGGATTTTTTTTCCGTGGTGGAGTTTCAAAAAACGAGGGTAGTCTTAGAATCGTGTTCGTCTTAGATTCGCGCTAATACGGTGAATGTAATTCTGTTTCGGTTTATTATATTCTATAAAAAAATGTTATAAAATATTTTCCGTTATATAAGAAAGATTGGGTAAGGTAAATTTTGTTACTCTGCAGTAATAACAACGAGTGCAAAAAGCAATCTCTCGGCGAGGAATTAAAAAAGGACTTCCGGTGCCCGGACGGAAGAAGGTCCGAAGGGTATTCGGCGCCCGGGCAAGAGCGCGGCTGGGCTGGTCCTTTAGTCGGCCCTGAATTTTGCAAACGATAGATCACGTCATAACAGATATCACTTTTCATTGCGGCGTTAACATTCACGGCCGTTTGTCGCGTGCGTTAATTTTCTGTTGATATACGACAAGGGATTTTCTGACTGTTGGCTTATTAACGGGCCGTGAATTTTACGAAATTGAGACCGTGAAAACCTGAAAAAAGTCGTGAAAACCTGAAAAAAAACGTGAAAACCTGGAAAAAACCGTGAATTTCATCATCCAGGTAGAGTGGGAACCCTGTCACACACTCACTCACAAATTGATTTAAACGCGAATATGATTGTTGCCTTCGATGCATAATTGTATTTTTGATCCTCCAACTGCACTGCGCTGGTAGTCATTTGCATAATTTAGCGATCGAAACGAAAAAATCAAAATTTGTGCTGAACATGGGTGAATTCTAGCGGAACGATCACAAGACATAACACACTTCGACTTGATTTTTCGAAAGCTTTTGATTCCTTAGACAAAGATATCCTAGCAGCAAAAATGAGAGGCATGGGTTTTTCTCCCACGGTAGTCCATTGGATAACATCATACTTAACAGGCCGGCATCAGCGAGTGATTACAAATGATTTCTGCTCAAGGTGGATCGAAACCACAAGAGGTGCGCCCCAAGGCTCTATTCTAGGACCTCTGCTATTCTCTCAGTACATTAATGATTGCCCTTCAGTGATAAATCATTCTAAATATCATCTTAATTCTGACGATCTCCAAGTGTACCAAAATTCAAATGTTAAAAGCCTGTTCAATGGAATATGTAATCTAAATAATGACCTAGAAAATATCAACAATTGGAGCAAATCCAACTTTCTAAGCATAAACCCTAGTAAGTCCCAAGCTATTATAATTGGATATCCTAAAATACTCAAGTCAATCAACAGAGATCAATTACCGCAACTACACATGTCCGATTCTCCCATAAAGTACTGCGACGAAGTTATTAATCTAGGATTCATCATTGATGAAAGTCTGTCTTGGTCATCTCATATAACTAAGATATGTAAAGCAGTGAATAAGTCATTATTTCCATTAATACGTTTCAGAAACATTATTCCTCTCTCCTTAAAGAAGCAATTAATTTCAACATTAATACTTCCCCATTTTGATTATGCCGATGTTGCCTTTCAAGACATATCTCAGGTGCTGTCGAATAAACTTCACCGCTCCTTCAACGCCTGCATTAGGTTCATATTTAATTTACAAATATCAGATCATACCACCAATCATATTAACGATCTCAAATGGTTAAAGCCTAGTTCTCAACGCCGGATGCATATCCTTTGTCTTCTCTATCAAATCTTACAGACAAATACACCAGCGTACCTCAGAGACGAATTTCAAACACTTAGTAGAATACACGACTCAAATACGAGGGGAAATGAAAAACTCGTTATACCTCACCACCGGACAAAGGCTTTCAGGGTTCAAGGCGAACCCTGCTAAGGGTACAACGCACCGGGGCCCGGAACCAAGCCAGGGGCTTATACGTCAGGAATCCCGGGGAGGGGGCTGGAGAGGAAGGAAAAAGGATAGAGACGCCGCCGCGATCGGAGCCCGCCGGCGCCTCCAGGGAAAGGAAAGGGTTGGAAGGGAGGGAAGAGGGATAAAACACTCCAGTGCTATGGAAGCAAAGGAGGCCCAATCTAACCTCACCACCGGACAGTCAGATTCAATAAATCATTCATTGTTACTGCATGCCGCGGATGGAACAATATTGACCTACCACTACGTAAATCATCATCACTCGCCTCCTTCAAAAAGGCACTACACTTCTTCGAGAACAACAGCGAGACATGTAACATCACGGGAACAGTACGAAAGATTCATCAATTATCTCATCCGGCTTCATCTAATTTTCCTTTTCATTACAGGTACTGGGTGACATTTTCCATGTAATTTATTGTATTTCTATACTCAGGTTTACATAGGCGTTCTCAGTAGGTTTTCGCAGGTTTTTCACGTCCCCCTTCTTGTGTGGGCGTTTTCCTGCAGTGGGTTTTTTCCAACAAGGACGACAGTCAATATCCTTAGGTTTTCCCACGTTCACTAACATCTTTTTACATTTGGTCAATAGTAACTTTGTTAAATTATATTGCTAATTGTTGATTGAAAATGGAACTTCCACTTATTTTTATGTGATTTCTCTGCATGTAATTTCATGAGCAACTTGACAATGTATTTAACTGCATATATTTAATGTTTGACGAGGGGTTGGATGGAAGATGGGACTTTCTAGTCCCAATCTCGCCCAATAAAGACGAATTATTATTATTATTCTTTATTCCACAAGATTTACTTGGAGGTCTGCCAGCGTCGGGCCTTGCCAAGACGCTGCCTCAAGTTTCAATTCATTTATTATTATTATTCTTTATTCCACAAGATTTACTTGGAGGTCTGCCAGCGTCGGGCCTTGCCAAGACGCTGCCTCAAGTTACAATTCATTTAAAAACAATCTAACTGTTCTACATGTATCCAGTACTACAGATTTTTGAATGTTATATATTGTGTTACTTTTAATTTTTAATTGTTCAATTCCAAAATTGAGTGATGAATGTATTATTCCTGTTGATGATATTACTATGGGGATGATGGTGACCACGTCCTGTTTCCAGATAGTTTTTATTTGCCTTGCGAGGTCTTGATATTTTTGTTTCTTTTCCTCGTATTTCTTCTTAAGGTTGTGGTCAGCCGGAACTGCTATTTCAATTATAAAGGTCTGCTTTTCTTTTTTTTTAATCCAGATTATGTCCGGTCTGTTATGCTGGACAGGTTTGTCTGTGTAAATTGTGTTGTCCCAGTATAATTTGTAATTTTCATTTTCTAGCACTGTAACAGGGGTGAAAAGGTAATATGGTTCATGATCCACTTTTAATCCGGTAACATACGCTATTTCTAAATAAATAATTTTGCATACATTATTGTGTCTTTTGGTGTATTCATTACCTACTAGATTCGTACATTCGCTAATTATGTGTTCTATCGTCTCACTCTTTGCATTACATTTGCGACATAAGTCATTTAATACGCTTCCGTCTTTGATTATATATTTCCTATAATTCTTCGTACCAATTACTCTGTCCTGAATGGCTACCATTGTCCCCTCCGTTTCCTTATATAGCTCACCTCTTTGTAACCAGGCATTTGATAGTGAGGTGTCTACGCATTCCTGATGAAGAAATTTGTGATGTATGCCATGTACTTGCTTGCTTCTCCATGTGTCTTCTAGCTCCTCTATTTTTTCTTCATCTATTGATTTGTCTCTGACATTAAGCTGGAGTGGTGTTGCTTTATCATCATTTTTTACGACTGACTTATAGAGGTTAGTCGTCTCGCCTTTCTGGAAAAAGTAATTTCGAAATTTATCTATAATTCTGTAATGTAGGCTCTTAATGCGTATTAAACCTCTACCACCATTTTTTCTTTTAATGTATAACCTTTCGACAGCAGCATTTGGATGATGTGATTTGTAATTTGTTAATGCTTTCCTTGTCAATCTATCTAGGTCTTCTAAATCCGTATTAGTCCAATGAATTACACCAAATGTATACGTTAAAGTTGGAACAGCAAATGTATTTATGGCTTTTGTTGTATTCCTGCTATTTAACTGCGTTTTAAGTATAAGTTGAAGCCTATTTTTATATTCTCTTGTGACTTTTTCCTTAATTTCTTTCTGTGGGATTTGAGTGTTCTGCAGTATGCCAAGATATTTATATTTTTCATGTTCTTCCATGTTTTCGATTTTTCCGCTATCTAAAAGAATATCTTGCCCTTTAACGTATCTCCCTTTATTAATTTCTAATTTTCTGCATTTATCTATTCCAAACTTCATACATATGTCATTACTAAAGCTCTCCGTTAATTTCAACATATAATTTAACTCCTTCTGATTGTGGGCATATAGCTTTAGATCATCCATGTAGAACAGATGATTAATCATATGTGTCTGATTTCTATCAATTTTTAATTTGAATCCATATTTTGTTGAATTTAATATATTTGATAATGGGTTGACAGCTAGGCAGAACCATAATGGGCTCAGTGAATCCCCTTGAAATATTCCTTTTTTTATTCGGATAATACTACTTTGAATTTGACCTTGAGAGGTATTCAATACCAACTGAGTTTGCCACTTGCTCATTACTGCGTTTAGAAACTCCACAATTGAAATATCTATTTTGTAAATTTTTAAGATTTCTTTTAGCCAATAATGTGGAACCGAATCGTATGCCTTTTGGTAGTCTATGTATGCTATCAATAGATTTCTCTTGGCCTTTTTCGCAGTGTTCATAATTACACTGTCGATTATCAATTGCTCTTTACAGCCTTGTGATTTCTTTCTACATCCCTTTTGTTCCTCCGACAAGATGTCATGTGTCTCGATATGCTTGTAAATCTTTTTTGCCAAAATTGATGATAGTATTTTATAGATTGTGGGTAGACATGTAATTGGTCTATATTTATTTGGGTCCATTGTATTATCGGATTTCGGTTTTAGGTATGTTATTCCTTGTGTGAGGAAGTTTGGTGAGGATTCTGGGTTTTTAAGGACCTCGTTTAGACCAAACGCTAGACTTTTGTGGATGGATGTGAATTTTTTATACCAATAATTCTGGATTTTATCTGCCCCTGGTGCTTTCCAACTTTGTGTGTTTCTTACACTCTCCGATACATCATTTTCTGTAATTTGTATTGCACCCATTTCTTCAACTTCTTTCATCCTATTCCTCTCTTCTTTAATCCAACTTGCCCCTTCTATCCTTAGATCAGCATCGTCAGCCCATATACTCGCCCAATGGGATTCTAGGTCAGCAATGTTTGGGTGCTCCAAAATTTTTTTTTTTTTTTTTCAAAATGCATTTATTATTATTATTATTATTATTATATATTTTTTTATGTTTTCACAGCATTTTTGCTGGTTGTAGGCGAGGTACGGGTATCACCAAGTACTCTCGTCTCTTTACTCTGTTTTGAAAAATTTTCTGACAATCCGGCAAGTATTTAAAATTGCTGCTTTTTGTATGGTAATAAACAAGTTTTTCGGCAGTCCAATAGTTTGAAGACCTTGATGGAGTGAATGAGGCACTACTCCTGTGGCGGAGATAATGATGGGTATTATGTGTACTTTATCTGATTTCCACAATCTCTTGATTTCATTTTTAAGTTCTTCATACTTTTCCATTTTGCTGGTGTAGGCTGTAGTGATATTATGCGAATTAGGTACGGTAATGTCTATCAAGTACGTTTCATTGTGAGTTTTATCTTGTACTACTAGATCAGGTCTATTGCTATGGACTGTTTTATCGGTAATAATTGAACGGTCATAATAAATCTTACAGTGGTCGTTTTCAAGGATGGTTTTAGGTGTGTACTTATAATAAGGAACTCCATTTTCTATGAGTTTATACTTCAGAGCTAATTTCTGGTGTATGATGTTGCATATTTGATTGTGACGGTGTAGGTAGTCTTTTTGAGATAAGTTAGTGCATCCACTTGTGATGTGCTGTATCGTCTCAGAGGCATTATCACATTTTCTGCATCTGTCATCCAACAAATTTGGGTTTTTAATTATATATTTTTCATAATTTTTTGTTTTCACCACCTGGTCTTGTATTGCGATCATAAATCCTTCTGTTTCTGGGAAGAGTTGCCCATGCCTGAGCCATGCGTGCGATGCATCTTTATCGATTTCAGGGGCCTCCAGGGCATGAGGGTGTCTTCCGTGAAGGGATTTAGCTTTCCATATTGACATTTTACTGTCTATAGTAACAGTGGTTTCACTAACTTGCATACTTTCGTCAGATAGGTTTAACGGTGTGTATTTATTGTCTGCGTCACAGATAGTTCTCAGGAGATCCGAGGTAGATTTCTTGCTGAAAAAATATTTCCGTAACTGAGAAAGTTGTGAGTTGTGCTGATTCTTGATGTCTACGATACCCCTTCCACCAAATTTTCTGGGCAGCGTGCTCCTCTCTATATTTGAGCTTTTATGGAGCATATTTTTTTCCGTCATTTGGGATCGAATTTTTCTTTGTAGGTCGTCTAGATCTGTTTGTGACCATTTGATTATACCAAAGGAGTATGTCAGGAGAGGGATGGCAAAGGTATTAATTGAATTAGTGAGGTTTCTGCTGTTCAATTCCGTGCGAACAAGTTTCTTGATTCTATTTTGGAATTCAGTCGAAAGTTTTTGCTTTATCGTAGAGTGGTCTAGTCGTCTTGCTTGTTGGAATCCTAGGTATTTATAGGTATCTCCCTCATCCATGGCCTCTATTATTTGCCCATCCAGTAGTGGAATATCATTCCTTTGTACTTTACCTCGGAATATTGTGATAGTTCTACATTTATCTATTCCAAATTCCATGTTTATATCCTTAGAAAATATTTCAGTTAAACGGACTAATTGATTTAGATTATTATTAGATCCTGCATATAGCTTGAGATCGTCCATATAGAAGAGATGCGATAGAGTGTGGCATCCTGGTTCTTTTCCTTTTATTTTGACTCCATATTGAGTATTATTCAGGAGGTTTGATAGAGGGTTTAGCGCAAGGCAGAACCATAACGCACTCAGAGTCACCTTGAAATATTCCCCGTTTGATTTTGATATTATTCGTCTGCAAAAGACCCTCGTCAGTTTTTATGTGCTTATTATTATTATTATTATTATTATTATTATTATTATTATTACTTCTCTTCGAATCCCACGGCGGCGTGACGATATCAAATCGAGGAACTGCCTGCAAAGTGAACGGAAGGAAACCCCGATCACACCTGAGCATAACTATAGTCATAATGACGTAGACCAGAAAGGGAAAAAAATCATCAATTGATGCATCGAGGATTCTTTAGTCGGTCAATGAATGAGTAGTTGCCCACCGCACGTCTAAATTGTTTTTACAAGAGTCACCGCTGGCGTCGTAGACGACAGAGAGATCCGAATTTGATGAAGAAATAATGCAAGTAGTATTCGGGGCTGCTAGCCGGAACTAGTATTCGTGATAATGTGATCCGTCGAATTCGAAACTTTTTAAGCCAATTCCTCGCGAGGAGAATTTCAAGTATTGAGAATAATGGATCGATCAGCATTCATCGCCGCCCTGCGGACATATTTGAAAAACCGATGAAAACGCGCCCTCATCATCATCACTGGTCTACAATCCTAGGATTGGTTTGACGCAGCTCTCCACTCAATTCTCTTATCAGCTAATCTTTTCACACCTACGTATTTCTTCTCTTTCACATCTCTCTTTACTTGTTCAATATATTTTGTTCGGGGTCTTCCTTTTCCATTCTTGCCTTCCACTTGTCCTTCGACGATTGTCTTCATCAGGCCATCATGTCTCAAGATGTGGCCTATAAGGTTGTTCGTCTTCCTATTAAGGTTTTCATGAGGCTTCTCTTCTCTCCTACCATTCTTAGGACTTCCTCCTTACTAACTCGGTCGATCCATTTGATTTTCATCATTCTTCTGTAGCACCACATTTCAAAGGCCTCTATCCTTGCTTTCTCCGCTGCGGTCATTGTCCATGCCTCACTTCCGTATAGGAGCATACTCAAGATGTAGGTTCTCATAAATTGTTTATTTACTTCCATATTTAAGTTTCCCGCTGTAAGCAGGTCTCTCTTTTGGTGGAATGCTCTCTTCGCCTGGGCTATTCTGCTGATAATTTATTTCTTGCTTCTCCCGTCACTAGTTATCTTGCTTCCCAAATGACAGAATTCATCCACCTCTATCAGTTTTTGCCTCCCTATTTTAATGCTGGTCTTGACTTCTTCTCTTCTGCTGCATACTAAGATCTTGGTTTTCTTCGTGCTTATTTTCAGTTGATATCTACTCATTACCTTACCCATATTAACCAGAATATTTTTCAAATCCTTCTCTGTTTCTGCTATAACGGCTATGTCATCCGCAAATCTTAGCATGCTAATTTTTCTTCATGGATATTCACTCCCAATTCCTTTTCTTTGATTTCATTAATGGCTTTTTCAATGTAAACGTTGAAAATTACGGGTGACAATGTACAGCCTTGTCGCACTCCTTTCCTAATTCTTGCTTCTTCACAGCTGGGCGCTGATTTTATCACGGCTACTTGGTTTTTGTATAAACTGTGGATGATTCTTCTGTCATTACAAAGAACCCCAATTTCCTTTAGGATTCCAAGCATTGTGCTCCAATCCACGTTGTCATTTGCTTTCTCTAAGTCCACAAACGCAACGAATGTTGGCTTGTTCTTTTCCATTCTCTTTTCTATGAGCAGTCTTAGGGCCAATATTGCTTCCCTTGTGCCTTTGTTTTTTCTGAATCCAAATTGGTCCTCATCCAAGTACTCTTCTGCTTTTCGTTCTATTCTTCTATAGATGATCCTTGTCAGTATCTTTGATGCATGTGTAGTAAGGCTTATGGTCCTAAAATCTTCGCACATATTCGCTCTTTTCTTCTTAGGAATAGGGATTATAATGTTCCTCTCGAAATCCTTTGGTATCTCACCTGTCGTATACATTTCACTAATGATTTTGTATAGCTGGTTCAACGTCTTCTCTCCTGAATTTTTGATTAGTTCTGCAGGAATGTCATCAATGCCAGACGCTTTATTTATCCTGAGGTCTCTTACAGCCGCATCAAATTCCGATCTTAAAATTAGGGCTCCCATGTCATCGGCATCCACTTCCCTCTCGTTTTCGACAGCATTCGTTCTGAGGCGACTTCCTTTGTACAAATCTTCCAGATATTCCTTCCATCTCTTCCCTTTTTCTTCGTTTTCAATCAATAGTTCTCCGCTTTTGTCCCTAAGGTAATCACATCTTACGCCCCTTTCCTTAAAGTGGTTCCTCACTATCCTATAAGCGGCCTCTACTTTTCCATGCTTAAGATTGTTTTGCACGTCTTCACAAATGCTTTTCATCCACGTTTCTCTAGCCTTCCGCGCTTTACGACATATTTCGTTGCTTATTCTCCTGTAATGATTCTGTCCTTCCTCTGATTTCGCAGCCTTGTATTTTCTTCTTTCTTCAATGAGATCTAATACGTCCTGCATGATCCATGGTTTTTTAGTAGCGACTCTTCTTTTACCAAGAACTTCCTCAGCAACCGCCTGCAGACCACTTCCAATGGTTTTCCAACTCTATTCCATTGGTTGGTTAAACGCGCCCTCATTGAGGACATTAATGAAAATTCTCCGTGAAGAACTGAAGCCTCCTCAATGATAATGAAGTCTTCAAGGATTTAGCACTCACGTCAGATTCCAGCAAATTTCAGGCTGTCCATTTAAAATTGCTGCATGCGGATCGAAGGAGATTTGCAAGGTAAATTTATTCTCTTTAGTGATTCGAGCCAAAAGATGGTTTCAGTGACTTAGGGTGGAGTATCAACCCAGTTTAAGCCACAGGACAGCGAATTCCACAAACTAAGGGACAAGGGGAAAGGGCAGTTTCTTTCCCAATGCCACCTCGAATTACAAAGATCTTCCAAGAAATTGTTGGTTAGTTTCCGGGTTAATACCACGTCGAATAATTTTCGGCGAAAAAAATGAGTCGACGCGGTACTAACCCGAAAACTAATCATCAATTTAATCATTGCGGAAGCCTCCATAATAATCTTCCTAGAAACTTAAAAGCATGGATGGCAAACATGCGCAAATGACATTAGCTGAGTTTTGTTTTTTAAGTACAAGCTATCAAAGTTGGACCACTCTAATAAAGGCACTTTATTCGTTGAAATAATGAAAAATATTCACGCATTTATTCATTTCATAATAAAATTAATGAATAAAACCAGATTTCCTCATAATGGCGCCGAGAGATTCTTCACTCCCAACCCCCAATACTTTTCCTATTTTCTAGAGGTTTTTCACGACCATTTTATATTTCTGGCTAAAGTTTATTTTCCAATTTCTTCACTTCACTATAATTTTTACAGGTACACTACTGGTGAAGTCAGGTATAATCATTTTGCGAATGAACCAAGCATGTCATTCCCACCCTCCCATTCAATTGGCAATAAGGCCTAGTTCCCCTTTCATTCTGATAAATGCGCGAATTCCGAGCAATAAATATGACGGCCATGAAGTGGTGTGACTTTTCTCTCTTTCAATGCGGTGATGGAGAGGACAGGGCCAAAATGGAGGGCGCTCGCTGGATACACCCCGGGATGCTTTGCCACCTCCCTCCCTCCCTCCCCACTTATCTCTCTCACTCTCTCCGTCACCATGGATACGAGGCCACTCCCCCCTCCCGCCCCCCCACCCGCTGGGAACCAAACCCCTCCCCACAGGGATATTGCGTGGGAGGGACAGCGCGCAACACCGCCTACCGCCCAACCCGAAGACCTTCCCCCTCTGTTGCTGCCGCTGGTGGCCTACGACTACAATCAGCCGTCTCCTTGCAACGGACCCCGCACCCGCCCCCCCTGCCCTCTCTCCGCGGGGAGCGGCACGGCACCTGTAACTCCTTCCCCCTGCCTCCGTACGACGAGAAAACCATAAAGAATCGCGCCAAAGAACGTTTTTCTTACGTGGATGCGAGGACATTAAACCTTAGGGACGCGGAAGCATGCAATACATATGTATATCGTCTGCAGACTGGGATCAACAAGCACAGTTAAAATAAATAAAATAGGAATACACCTTGGAGTGAACACAGAGTGCCACACCGCTTCAACAACGGCAAGTTTTTAGAACTACTCCAGGGTTGTAATTTTAAAGCATTATCAAAGAGACGAGTGAAACCAGAGGCCACTACAATTCCAGGATATCCCGATATCAACTATAAAAGAAAAGAAATATCTTAAGTCCTGGTTACACGGTGCATTAACCCGTACGGGTTAATGTATGAATGCGTGTCTGTTTGCATGTCTGAATTCATGGACGTTTGCGTGAACGAGGAGCATGAATGAGCGGTTACACGGTACATGCGTTCGCACAAGTTTTCACACATTTTCTCTTATCGCGAGGCGTTTAGTTTTTGTTCATTCCCTTTACAGTGCGCAAAACTTAAATTTGTAAACAGTATCATTAGGTAGGAAGCAGACGATACCTACCAGAAAAGAATTCCCTTTTCGTTGTTTCCTGTAGGACCGGGAAATTTCACATACTGGTAATATATTTGCGCTGACGTGTAAACAGTGGTGTTTATTGTAGTTGCCGAAGTTGTTTCATTTCGTGCCAGTAATATTTATTTATATTTAATATTTTTCGTTATCTCTCGCTTATTGTTATATCTCAATAGTACTCTGTTTGTTTCAAACCGTTATCAAAGTTAATACTTAGGCTGAAAAATTGTAGACGCATCTTGTTTTTTAGCCGTGTTTACTAGACATTTTTCTGTCATCTGTTTCACTGACGAGTGTAGGTGATGTATGAGAGTAGATATTTTTAATATTTTGTTCTACTTTTGTCCGGGACGGTTAATAAAGTTAAGAAGATATTTGCTGTTGATGGAAAAGATGTTGGTTTAGAGGTCTGGTCGATTTATGAATTTGCTAATGTGAGTCGTCTTTTAGTGGTGGGCCAGTGCATTCCCACCTCGGACGTATAAAAGGTAGAATTGCCGTTAATTCGTATGATGTAAATTATGTTTAAATGTATTCTATTAGTCGTATGATAGCCATTGTATTTCACAAATGCCGTGTTGAAACCTATGTTATAACCTCATCGATTGTTTTGTTCCGGCATAATACAACCAATAAGATACCATAGGCATAAACTTGGTATGTCCGGCATACATGCAGGGATAATCTATATGATTATTAGTGTAGACACTAATGGTGAGTTTGTGGTAGGATTCAAGCACTCAACGATACAGTATAAATACGCGTTAAGAGTTACTGAATAACCCTGCAGCCCTGCAGATAACAACTATTTGTGTCGCTTCCTTTGTTTCCCAACAGGTGGCTCTGTTATCAACTTTGCGATTGCATGAACGAAATTAGAACAGGTTCCATTTTCCGTTCACGCGTTCATGCATTTGTATATTTTGGGGTGGTTACACGGTGAATTTTTCCGTTCATTCTCGCGTTCAAACATTTAGACATTAACCCGTTCGGGTTAATGCACCGTGTAACCAGGCCTTTAAGGAACGGGTTGGAATAGGAATTATTCTTTCCCACGGTCATTTATGGACTCATTAAGTCAACAAAGTAGAATACAATGTTGCTGCCATCCTATAAATCCAAAGCGTCATTTTACGTTAAGATTATCCAATTTTTAGTTACACATTTATTATTGTAAACACTACGCACCTCATGAATAATGAGGCTACTTGCGGAGCAGAAGTATGTAGGTGTTGATGTCGATTTAGAGAGCAATGGAGTACACTTTTGAGATAAAAGCGGTTGCCATATTTTATGAGCGCCATATTTTACACAAATAATCCACTCTCTTGAGTAAAATGATTATTTTGAGCTTAGATGGGACCCGCGATCTTTCTCGGCTTCGGCACTTTTCAGCCATTCCGTCAGTGACTAAGCCTCTTCACAATAAATTTCGCTGTTCGGGGTGAGTTTTGCACGCAGATCTGATTGTGAGCCTCGGTGGCGGTCATAACGCCTAGCGAAATATTCACTCGGGTTAAGCTTGTCTTGAAAGAGGAGGGCGATCGCGAGAAGAGCAAACGATTCCCAAATGCGATCTTCCTCAAACCAACGATAAAAACGTCGTCTTCCGGGCAGCCTTGCCGACATCGCTCAGGATCAGCACATCATCGGTATATTCTAAAAATCAGGTTCCAAGATCTAATATGGCAATCAAAATTTTAGAGCAAAAAGGAATTTTATTCAATGATACACTCATCGCGGTGTTTCGATATATATACCCTACTCCTTAACCTAGGTGGTCTCTGATTGGTCCGGGATTTTTCCTCCTTCCTCGTCCTATTTAATGCCAGGTTCCAAGCGCTACTTAGCTGCAGTCCTCGATCTCTATTGATATTGTTGGGGTGAAGACGGATCTCCACGGCTTCTTTAGTTATACGGTCCCAATAGCCCCGTGTTCTTCGAGTTGGACAGTTTCTTCCCAGTGGATATTGTGATTCTCCTGGACACAGTGTTCAGCAATGGCCGATTTTTCAAACTGTCCGAGTCGGAGGTGGCGTCGATGCTCCTTCACCCTCGTCTCAATGGTCCTCTCCGTCTCTCCAATATACACTTTACCACATTCGCATGGAATGCGGTAAATGCCGGCTGTCTTGAGACTATTAGGGTCCTTAGCTCGTACTAACTGATCCCGGAGTTTGCCAGGAGGAAGGTGAATGCTACGAATATTGTGTTTAGCAAGAATTGACAACGGATACAGCCAATTCCAAGTCCATAGGGCCCTTAAAAGGGCCTTTAGACAAGACAAAGGAGACAAACAAAACGAAGAACGGCCTCCAGCATCAAAAGCCATCCTGCCTTACGTCTCTACGGTCTCGGGGAAGATAGCAAGGATTCTTGCTAAACACAATATTCGTAGCATTCACCTTCCTCCTGGCAAACTCCAGGATCAGTTAGTACGAGCTAAGGACCCTATTGGTCTCAAGACAGCCGGCATTTACCGCATTCCATGCGAATGTGGTAAAGTGTATATTGGAGAGGACCATTGAGACGAGGGTGAAGGGGCATCGACGCCACCTCCGACTCGGACAGTTTGAAAAATCGGCCATTGCTGAACACTGTGTCCAGGAAAATCACAATATCCACTGGGAAGAAACTGCCCAACTCGAAGAACACGGGGCTATTGGGACCGTATAACTAAAGAAGCCGTGGAGATCCGTCTTCACCCCAACAATATCAATAGAGATCGAGGACTGCAGCTAAGTAGCGCTTGGAACCTGGCATTAAATAGGACGAGGAAGGAGGAAAAATCCCGGACCAATCAGAGACCACCTAGGTGAAGGAGGAGGGTATATATATCGAAACACCGCGACAACGGCATCATCAGCCCTGAGGATGTTGGGAAAGTCTCCCAACGAAACGTCGGCCTACACCATGCAGACCCTGACCCGGTTGGAAACCCGAGAAGCTTTCATCCCGTCCAAGTGTTGGTCCCCACACCCATCTCGAAGAGATCCCTCGTCCAACAGTTGGATCCCACAGCCAACTCGATGGAAAGGGCGACTAATATCGCTTCTGCGTCAATCATCGCCATAGCGACGGACTCCCAAACAGTTCTTTTTATAAACAACTCGTAAGTGCACACGTTTGGCGCGCTTGGAGGTAAGTAAATGGGTTTTAAGTTTCCTCTTGCAAGTGAGAAAATATTTCCATTCAATTCCAATTTTAATACTTCTTTTTATACTCTTAGAGCACTTAAAGACGAGATGATAACCGATATGGATAACCGAGCTAAGGATTTTCTTGATGCTTGGGGCCTGAACTGTCTCGTGGAAAAATTTACCGGTGAGTTTGGCTATCGTGTTTCGTTTTTATGCGGAACTCTTATATTATTTCACCGTTCAAGATTTTATCTCTTGGGTTGATGTTATCCTTAGGTAGGATATTGTATTTTTTAAACCTTACGTTTCCTCGAAAATAACTCCGGTCAATTTTCGATGACTACCCGTATGAATTACGCATTTCGTTTCTAATAAAACGAATGCATTTTAACTTAATTAATGTGTACCACAGTATCATTAGTTCTGAATGAAATGTTTGTATTCTCATTTAATCCATTGATGAAAAGTTTCAAGTAGTTTTCCATTAGATTTCAATTTCAATTGGATTGAATTGCAAGTTCATGCACACCGGATAACCTGAGTTCCACTGTACAAAGAGAAATGCAGATACTTATGCACTAATTATGCGAACGACTCTACCCTAAATGTATATAATATCAAAGTGTAATATCAGACACTAGCTTCTTCCAGAGACCTCTTTATTCATTTCATATCACAATTTCTTATTCTCCTCTCCTTCCTTCCAGCTCATATGTAAATGGCTTCCCTCTCAACAATTCCCTCTCTCGTTTCAACAACTCCAATAGAGTATGTGCACTCGGGAGGAATACGACTGAAATGCAGTTTATTCGATAAAGTGTATCGTAAATATCATTACTTTCGATTAACAGCATTAATTGTTGCTTAGTTGGTTTAATAATTACTATTTAATATGCATTGTTTTCGCAACGATATTAGGCAGACGAAAACGCTCATCTATTGGCTCCTCGGTATGTGACGTCATTCTGGTCTATCTCATCAGCGTGCAAGGTGTTTATCGTGTTATGATCGTGTTTATGATTCAATAAACTACGTGTGCATTGGAAAAAGTTGGTGGATCTGATCTGTGTAATGGGAAATACGTTTAAGTGCTTATCGTGGAATCAGGTTTCGTGAGGGTTTCTTCAAATAATATCCCGAAGGTGGATGCTTCAATGATTGACCGTGCTGATTATGTTGGACTATACCTACATGCCTCGGCTCGAAGTTTTAATGTTGAACTGGAGCTTTTTTGTTGTCTTGTCTCATTCATAATAAAGAGAAATGGACGAAAAACCTCATCGGAAATTAGGTCTAACATAAGTGAATTAAGTAAGATTGTTTACACTAGGTAATTGGCCAAAAGTTTGTTAGCACGATTCGAGGGTTTACGGAAGGAAAAGTGCCGGTAGGTAGATAACTATCGATATTTGTATTATTGTCATTTCAAATACCGATCATAATTTAATTTACCTATTTAACTATTTTCTATTCTATTATTATTTAACCTACTGACCCGCGAAAAATAATTTTTCATGTTCAGTTATGGCCCGTGGTGACTGGATGAATATCCATGGTTAATTATTAAACTGCCGTTACTGAGCTGGGTTCTTCTTCTTCTGGGCTATTTAAGGTTTTAAACGTAAGCACAAATAACTGAAGTTACATTTTGGTCCAGTTTAAGCAGTAATCTGATCTTAATTTCTAAAAAAAAGCACTTTCAGTCGACGTATTTGTTCTTTCGTGGAATTAATGTATTCAAAAGCAGAGTTCTGATTATCTCAATGTTTCTACAAGTTATTTTCAGTTCGCTAACATAGATATGTCAGTCAGATGTACATTTTCTTGGTTGAGGTGTATGAATAGCATTTGTGAGGTATGTCTAAAAATTGGTTATTGAAAACTTGGTCCGGATGAATGACGGAAATCTCTCGGGCTGGAAATCAAATGTTTGATAGTTAGATCAGACGATTACTTTTCATTCATTCGGTTTCAATATGCTTCTCGAAGCATTTGTTAGCACAATTTAATAATTGGTTCATTTTATATTTCTTCACAGCATAAGTTTATTGGTTTTCAAGGTACAAGTGTCTTCTTATGACCGGTTGTGCTATCCATTAAGCGAGGAATCCCTGCGCGCGGTGCATTTCCAAAAAGTAGTCCCGACTTGTGATACGTAATAATGAGCTTATTTCACATTCGATTTAGAAAATATTAGCATCACTGTGTTTGGAATTAAATGACAAACATTTTGAATACCCAAACTATCACTTTTTATCGAAAATTAATTTTCCGTTTTTTAGTTAGTAGTACGGGTACAGTTACTAAGTTAGTTACTAATTAGTGACTTAGTTTTCACGAATTAAGTCGTACTATTTTCAAGGATCATCACTGTTTAAGTGTCTCTTAATTTTAATGTCACTATAAATCTGCAAACGAACGCAAATGCGAGAACCGAGGAGTAAGAAATACGATTAGGTAGTTCTAGGTAGAAAAGTTGATAGTCTTGTCGTCAGCGTAACCGAGAAACAAATGAATTAAAAGATGTAGATGATGGCATGTACACACTTTAAATCTAGTTCATAAGGCATTCCATGGCTTCTTTCCAAACTCAGTATACGCTGTAGAGGGGCTCACCCTAAAGAACAAGGAATGTCTGAGAACACGTCGAACAAAATGACGTCACAGCCTTGAGAATATGGCCGACTGGTGTTTCAGCGCATCATTAATTTTGCAAATTTTAATAATTAATATCTCGCTTAAAAAGTACCTCTCTATTCTCAGACTCGGAATTTAGCCTAATTGAGGTGTAAATTCTTTTTTAAGATCACTTCCCAAAAATGTGCACATACTCTATTGGCAACAATCCAAATATAAACATCAAATAAATAATAGGAATCAAAACATAAACATAATATCAAACGTTACAATGCGTATGAACTGCAATATAGAGCTGTGTATCACGAAATTTAGAACTCAAATCGAGGATATATAGACCTATATACTATGGTATCCATATTACAAGGTGTAACATACCACAGAATTTTTAAATAATTTTTCTCCTGATCTAGCTATTCTTGATGTTTACATGTCAAGAAGTTACGGCTGATTTATGTACTGTATAAATAGCTTAAGTTATGAGTAGAAAGTAGCTTCCTTTTCATTTAAAACGTTGGTAACTAATTGCAAAAGAGTATAACCAATAAACATAAAGGCTAGTTTAATTATGTAAATATTTTATATATTTATTTCAGTTCCTTAGTGGAAGATTGTGAGGTGTTGATGGACACTGTGAACTTATAGGAAAATTCCTTGTGAGTTTGTGTCAGTTTGCCTTGAGGTGCCTTGGGTGAAAAGGAAGTTCACTCGTTACCGAAGTGGAAAATGTGTTGCAGTTGGTTTCGACGATTTCAGCCTTCCTGAATTTGGAAAAGTGGACAGAATAATTTCCAACGAAAATGATTGAGTGTTTCGTCTACAAAGCTCTGCACACCTTGGATTTCGACAATTTTTTTATGTTTACGAAGTTCTTGAAACCAGCATAGTAAACTACATCAATGTTGAAAACTTAATATCTTTTCAGCCTGTAATTTATGTGAGAATGCCGGACTATTGCAGCAGAATTGTATGCAGCCTTCAGATATTGTGTAACAAAATGTTTCACCTGAAAATTTGATTCTTTTTAAAAAGTTGCCTCATTTTTTAATATATACGTTTTATTAAAGACCACTGCTTTCTTATATCATTTAACCTATTTGCATTATTTATGGCATTCAATTCCTCATGATAGTGATCCGAGGTGAGTAAGTCTTCAAGGTAACAAGTTGCAGTAAAAATTATGAACCCCAAAATTTACTCTAAGTAAACATTTTATTTTTAAAAAGTGCATTTTCTGACTCTAATGTTCGTCGGAAGTGGCGGAATTAGTACCACGAAAGGATATTATAATGTTACTTTCAAATGGTGGCACTATTAATAATATGAAATATTACCCATTCATTAAACGCTTCGGTAACAATTTCGCAAGGTTGAGGCATCCAATATAGATGGACGTAAGACCCAACGACGCTGACTGTGGTATCCAACTATCTACATCTATCTATCTACAAATTACCCTGCGAGCCACCTCTAGGGTGTTTGGCAGGGGGTGATCAATCACCAGCATGCAGCATGCATTTGGACTCCCACATGCACACCACACCGTCCAAGAAACGTCCCGTATAATAACAAACTATACTACTATATGCTGTTAGAAATAGAATATAGAATAGAAATTCAGAAACATGCAGTAAGTTTTACATAGAACACGCAGTTAAAGGCAGTTGAATCTGTGAAATATCTAGGGGTTAGACTCAATAATGATCTATCGTGGAATAAACATATTCGAGAAATAACGATTTGGTTGTCACAACCATTTCTCACCCAGCCATTTAAAATGGCTCCCTCATCCAACTAACTGGATGGGGCCATAGCAACCATTTAAATTGGATGTGGGATCCAACTATTGGATACAACAGCCAATTTTTTCTTTCAGTGTATGCTTACCAAATAATGATTCCCCACATACAATGACAAACTCAAACAACACGCCCAATTTTGAGACAAATAATGCTGCTTTTATGTATCGCAAAAGCATTCCTTGCAATTATAACTTTATAGATATGAGTAATTTTAAATCAATTTTTAATCGTAGCAGTAATTAATCGTGTTGAGAACTCTGGAAATTTTGGTACAATACGAATGAAAAATAATGAAAGGAGAGGTAAGTAACCGGAAGCATATTATTGCAGTCCATAGTTATACTTAATAATTGAAATACCATACATCATTAACTACATTTGAATCAATCAATCTGATATCTTTAAGTGATTAGTTGTTAAATATTTTGATAAAATGCTGTCACAGATAATTTTTTCATTGAAATTTAATTTTAAAAAATACCACACAATAGAGAAAGCTGATAATATGAACTATTCGAGGGCTCTTCAAATTCTGCTGCAGGCAAAATCGAGGAAAGTAATGCAAAGTTAGTCGCTCTTCTATATAAACGGAGCTCTCTTTTCTGTAAATATTTCATTTAGGATTAAAAAGCTTACGGGTACAATTACGAGCGATTCGGAATTTTGGTGTGTTTGAATCACTCGTAAAAATTTCACTCGTAAAAACCCTTCGTAATTATCTGACTCGGTAGCCATCGGTCGAGATGATTACGAAGGATTGACTACGATGGATACCAAGTAAACAATATGGCGGACTTCATGATGTTAATGTACGCACATGAGAATTTTGATGCCGAGGATTTAATTGATGAGAGAACACAGCGTAATTTCAGGAGAAGAGGAGTCGCCTTTGAACTGAGTGAAAAGGAATACAGAAGCCTTTTTCGCCTCAATGAACGCTGAACGCAAAATCTGATTGACGCCATACATCTCCGAAGCTTCACGGACATCAGCTGTAAGTTATGTAAACAAAGTAAGTACACATGTTTCATGTATGAATATTTATTTTTTTATTCATAGAAATTTTACAGCGATTTCTGCTGGTGATCCAACGTTAAATAAGATTTGAAACGCGAAGAAGTCTAACTTTATTACCGCTGATCATGACATTAATTTTAAATCGGTGTATTTGAATTTGCCCCCAAAACAAATACACCGATGCGCGCAAAGCGCGTACAATGTAAATACGTTCACTCGTTGTTTTCTCAACATTTTCATTTCTGCAGGGAGGGTTATGTGGTGGAGAGTCAACTTCTGGTTGTTGAGAAGCAAATTATGCCTTGCTGGAATGATTATTTACTCAAACTCGATAAGTGCAATTGAATTGTTTTACCGCTCATCCTAAATAATTCGTTTAAAAGTGTTTTAACAGTGCTAATGTCCTTCCGTTACCGTATTTCGCTATTCTAGGATAAGTTTATTCATTGTTCTTCAAGTTAGGCTTTGAACTTCCGTATGAGAACGGTAGTTTTGCGAAAAGTATCCTCGGTCATTAGTTTCTTTTGACCGGACGTTGATTACTATAGTTTTATTGTGTTACTAATTCCGAGCATTGGTATCTTGTATTTAATTGTGTAATATGGGCGTCATTACATATTAGCTTATATCTAACTTAAAATAGCTGAATATATAACCATGAAAATACATTAAGGTTGTTTCTCACTCGCGCATGTAACCGTGTGTATCGATAACTGTTCAACTTTGCCTCAAGATAAACATTCATTTCATTACAGGTATTGGCTACTCTTACCTTCAATGCTGTTGGACAATAAGTGCCATACATAGCTTATGATGCATATATGAACATGGAGAGAAGCTTTTTGTGCCGGGGTGTGGAAGAGGTGACAAAAACTATAAATGACTATCTCTTTAACAATGGGTGACCGTGGACCATAGCCAAAATTCAATATCATAGCGCTGGCGTAGGTATATTCTAACTTGGTTTAAAAATTTATGAACGTCCGTGAATAGTGAACGCAGTAGACTGAATGCTATATTTCTTAGGCAAGTATGTATGCGTCATGCATTAAGTGGTTGGTTTTTACTGGTTATATGTGATGTATGTTTTCCCTTTGAAAATCAGAGTAATAGATGGAACTCACATTGCCATGGTGGCATCTCTAAAAAAATCATGTAGTGTTAAAGGAAAGGGATTATTTAAATTATAACATATATCATTTGATTAGTATGCAAGTGGTGAGTTCATGTGATTTAATAATATTTTATTTTGAAGCAACTAGGGGCAATTACTTTTTAGAAATTTACATTGTAACTCATTACCTGCTGAATGATATTTTAAGTGCCTAATGAGCTTCTTACATTGACTTACCCAACTGGTTTTCCGAAATAGAATATAATTATTATATATCCATGATTATACAAATTGAAACCATGCATATCTGCTAAGATCTATAGCAATAGATCCTCAAATAGCTATGAATAGCCTTAGGAATGGGAGGCATGTTAGGATAAGATTATTTTGACTCATCTTACCTTGCTTTGATTTTAATGGTTTCTGTTCAATTTTTTAATCTTAAGGATTTGATATGTTGCTTTTCTGTTACTGTTGTATTTTTAATTTTTCAGATTAACTCAACCAGATTCTCCCAGGTTCAAATTTGGGTGAGGCTTATGGAGAACCCCTACTAAATCGTAACATTTAAAATACTAATCCAAAGGACGCTGTTCAGTGGTTGTTTGGTTGACGAATTATTTCAATGGAAATACTCTGGTGTGCATTTTTCTCAGAATACCAATCTTTGTATAAATAATAATTCTTAGATCTACCAGGAAGTCTACCATCAGTAAAGGCCTGGTTACATGATACATTAACATGCACAAGTTAATGCTTAAATGATTGAATGCGCGAATGAACATGAAAATGCACTGCATAAGCACCAAACTTGTGTGAACGCAGGAACAGAAAATAGAACCTGTTGTAATGTGGTTCATGCATTTGTTTATGTCCTGTTCCAGTCCACCAAAATCGTTCATGATTTCACGCATTAACTAAGTGTTTATGTACTGTGTAACCAGGCCTTCAGATTGCAGGATAAACCGCTTGACTCCTTGGTGACTTTTTATCACAACAAGCTTGGTATGTACCTTGTTTCACTTGACCCATCATCAAATCTTTCAACATCTAAAACTAATCCAAATAGTTGAATCAATTTTTAGGGTTCTCCAACAAACATTGGTGTTCAATACCAACAGTTTAGATGTCCAAGCCACTTTTTCTCTTCAAATGTGCTGAAACATTTTTTTTGCCCTCTTCATACTGAGCCTCCCAAGGCACACTCACTGTACAATAAGCAGGAGTCTGAATGACAGTCTTTCATGTGTGGTCAAGGTTTATTCTTACTATAGTTAATATTAGTGGGTGTAACTCGGTGGAAATGCTTTATCATAAGATATGAAGGAATAAAAACTTTACTGATTCCACATGATGATTAATTGTGTCTGACCATGGTTTTGTTACAGTGTAACATGTTCAAGGTGAGACCTTTAAAATGGTAAGCTGCAATGAGACCATGGTAGACAATTAATCACCATGTGATAAAAGCAATGTTTTTACTCCTTCAACTGCTACCTTTCTTACTATTCCTCAGCTTATACCATTTCTGCTTCATTTTCTATTTGGTTTCCCTCCTTAGGTGTAGGTATGTCCACAATGGTATGCAGCGGAGATTACTTTCTGCCAATGAGAATGGAATTACTCATTAATTTGATGATTGCTTGCATTATTTGTCTTTTATGAAAGTGATTAATGAGGATCATAGGTTTTCCATCCATAATGGTTGTTGATACTCAATATTCAATAATAAATCCATTATGGCCTACAAAATTTTATATTTCTATGATATGCTGTACTTTCTCAACTTCACATTAATGTGATCCATGAATGTGATGTATACCAACACCTTATATAACGTTATTTCTATTGCAGTACATCAACGATACTATGTGTTGTTCTTTTCTTTGAAAATAAAGACAATTCAAAGCCAAGATGTATGTTAATGATGCTATTTTTTATATAACCTTGACCTTGTATAAGATAAATTTAAATGTTCACCTATAATAGTGACAAACCTAATGGATTAGAATAGCATTAATTTTATAACAGTATCTTTTAGAAACCAAGATGAGTCGTAGATTGAGCCAATAGGATTAAGCGAGAGGCTAATTAGAATATTTTTGAATAGGAGAGTAAATTTTTTGTAACAATTACATATATTGTGTTTCTTACCCTATTTAATTACAAGAAATTAGAATTGGGCATGAATTATATATGCACTGCATTAAGAATATTCTTGCAGGTCTAATTGCATACTAAACCCCTATGTAGATCAAACTCTATTTTTATCTTTTTCACATCTTAAACCTCCCTCCATTCCTATTCACCTTCTACTTTTCTTTTCATTACTGGAATTTTTTTATCTTGAACTTTGAAAAAATGGGCATTTCTCTCATTGCTCCTATCTTCCAGCATTAATTTTTGTCCTAGGCATAATTTAAGTTGATTAAAATGTGCAGGGGGATAGAAACATGTATGAGTGTTAGGTTATGGAAAGTGGATTCAGCACAGAAGTAGTAATTCTTATGGCACAGAATAACTTTCAATGAAAAACAATAGGCTGGAAAGTTCACACAAACACTAAATTAGAGCTCAGAGCTAATTTCAGGCTAAAATCTAAAACCCCAAGAGGAAATGGCCACATAAGTTGGGCCATTTTGTTGCACATACTATGTAGTAGCACATACAAGGTATATAAGCTATTCCTCTTGGGATATTATGCAAGACTTGCTTTAGAGTCGCCCGCCTCGTCTTGAGAATTGAAACAATGGTGCTTGGTGTGGTAGTTTGATTTGAGGAGGAAGTGAGTGAGCTTGAGTGGGGATTAGAAATTAAGAGGGTCTGAATAATTATGGAAAGTGGATTAGAAGTGGAAATAAGTGTTGAAACACTCTTAGTAGATGTGGAAAGAGATTTTGAGGTTTACGGGGTCGGGTCAAAGGAAGAAAGATCACTTGAGTCTACGTATTCACTATTTTTTTCTTTATCTACCTGGCTTTCTGGTGAATTCTGTTGCTGAAATAACCAATGATTCTATTTTGTGACATACTCAACTTAGCTACACTTGGGGTCTGCTACGCTAATGCTAGTATTACCTCAATATCAAAAATGATTAGTATTTCCTGCAAGTCTTCATGCCCGTGTGTCGCATTCTTCCGTATCAGTGCTATCATACATTTTTTAATATGATTAAGCTCACTAAATTTAAGGGCTCCACTCCCAGTCTGGGTGCCCTCACGATTGTAGCACGCTACTTTAGAGGCAGATTTCAAATCTTGCCAACGCCGAGGGAAAATTAATTAATCACAACAAATGTTATGAGATTCTTAAATGGCAATTTATGGAAACATAGTTTCTCAGCAACATATACGATGCTACAAAATTTTCCATTATTGAGTAAGCAGTTATTTTTACGTTTCATTTAAGCTAATCACTCTGTAAAAATAATTAATATATAAGAAAACGATCATTTACCGAAAAATATGGATCAGATATGGAAGAATAAGAGGCTAATGTAACGTAAATAGAAAGAACTAATACGCTTAATGGTTTATTAATAGAAAAAATAAATCATTCATGTCGCAATACGTTTCATTTTATATAGTGTACCTTCAATGAATTGCAGAAGCATATATTTCTGCTCAGCGATAACTTCATATTTACGCCCTTGTTTACTTTAATTTACGCCATGCTACTGAGGAATCCGTAAACAAATGAAGGAAATTACAACGTTGCCACAACCACCACTCGTGATCCATCTCATTACGAAGGCTCCAATACGACTTCGAGACGAAAATTTCAAACACACCAATTACCCTTCGTGTTGGTGAGCACTCGTAATGGACCGCTCGTGATGGTGAGTGAGTGGAATTATTACGAGCGATTCAAACACAACCCCCTAGCGCGCCAATCCTTTGCCGATTACATTTCGTTTCTTTTTTGTTTCGGCGATTCGGCGAGTGCCCCGTTGAAAGCGACTCTTGACGCCCCCCCTCCCGATCGAGTGGGAAATGAATAGCATCCGCTTGGAATGATCGTTCGCCGTTCGGGAGGATTATACTGGAGCGGCGGAAATAAAAAAAGACGCTTGAATAGCACTCACTCGGTGAAAAGGAAAGAGGAGAGTTTGTCCACGAAACACCGATGGTTCTTGGTTTAGAACAAAAACATCGAGAGTTTTGGCAGAGTGTTGTTTTGTCTGCGATTGCACAGAGAAATGTGCCGAAAATAAATATAATTAACTGAGTCGAATAACGATGAGATTTCTCGCTTGCTCGAGGTTGCGCAATGGATAGCCTCAAAAGAATACAGAAGAATATTAAAAAGAATAATAATTGGAAGTTATTACGAGTTGGAAATGCTTCCTATTTACAGTGAAGATAACTCTGCAATTACCAATGTTTATTAGAGTTGCAATACCGAACGGTTTTTAAGCCATTTTTTGGTATGTGTATAATGTACGAGTACTCATGAAGGAGGCTTGGTAGCGAAAACCATTTGTTCCTTAACCCTTAATAAATAGTAGGGGTTACTAAGTTATCTTCAATCAGTGGCGTAACTAGGAATATTCTTTGGGGGGGATGAAGGGAGGGACTACATTTGATGTGTTATATTCTAAAAAAAACTGGGATTGTATTTTAGTATTATGTTTATATACTTTCTATCAGTTGTATTTTTCCTGCAATTATGTTGTTGGGAACACAATAAAAACCAATAAATTTAAAAATAATTAATTTAAAGGGCCTTCGCAGGGAGACCCCCCTGGCAATGGGTGTTCCGGGAAATTTTTTGATAAACGAAATGCTTGGAAATACATTTTACGTAATTTTGGCTGTTAAAATTTAACTTGAAGCAGATGCAGTTATTATGCGTCAAAAATAGACAATAGTTTTAATATTTTTTTCTTTCTCTGAGGCTCCGGGGGGCCAAAATGGAGGGCGCTCGCTGGATACACCCCGGGATGTTGTGCGACCTCCCTCCCTCCCCACTTATCTCTCTCACTCTCTCCGTCACCATGGATACGAGGCCACTCCCACCCACCCACCCGCTGGGGACCAACCCCCTCCCCACAGGGATATTGCGTGGGAGGGACAGCGCGCAACACCGCCTACCGCCCAACCCGAAGACCTTCCCCCTCTGTTGCTGCTGCTGGTGGTATACGACTTAAGGACTTCATCGTGAGAGCTACGCACAAGTGGGCACCCTGTCCAGAGCGGAAGGAAAACAGGAAAAAAAACAACATCGCCAACTGGTGGCACCCCAAATGCAGTCAAGCCAAATTGCAGAGGCGAAATAAACGAATAACGGAAGCGATTGCACCGGGTCCTGTCGGTCCCCTTCCCCCCATCACATCCTGCCACACTCTTCACGAAATCTTGGGGCGGGGGGAGGTAGGAGGAAACGATAGGAAAGCATTTTTCTCCAATTGCATTGCAAGGAAGACCGCCCGATTGCTGTTCGCTTGGAATGGGAAAGATTAAAAAAAATACGCAGCGGGATCGCGATCTGGACTAATCGGAGAGCGGAGTGGTTTGGTGGGAGACGGATACTGAAGCGAATGGGCGACACAAAGCCGGGGGAGGAAATGCAAGAGGAAAAATTATAGAGGACGGAAGGTCATCCGGACGGCTGCAATAAGCATCTCCACATCGCAGTGCAGACCAGCCCGCACATTCAGCCGCATTGCAAAGTACTCGGCCAGTCTGTCCGGGCGGAGCGCCAGACACGACGGATCACAGAGCACAAAGGGGCTCCTTATTCTTGAGAGACGACGCGCAGCCACTGCCGGACTCAATCGCGAGTGAAAGCACTCCTCAAACACCGCCGTGGTCCTGCTCGCTGCATCAACAGTGAGAGAATTCCCCGCACCGATGTGCAGTCGCCATGCAGCTCGGCGGATGAAAGGTATGATGGGGCCGTGGCTCAAAAAAAAGGGACAACGGCAAAGCACCCACACATATGGAAAAATATTTTGCGCACATTGGCAATGCATTGAGCACATTCGACGAGCAGCATACCGAGTCATCGCATAAAATTTATCTAGTGTGAGATCGATTTCTTTTTACTAGAGTTAGACAGGTTATATAGCTAGGCAAAATGTGGTATTAATTTATGCGAGACAAACAAAGCAACAATGACATGTTGGCTCCCACACGATAAATAAAAGCAACATGTACATTCAATTCAATTCATAAAATCACCCAGGTGGGTATAAAAACTACTAAAGTTTTCATGGAAGTTCACAGACCGATCAAGACATCATCACATTGGCGTAATAAACAAACTTCATTTATTGGTTTTAAATCCGCTTAACGTTTTGCGTATCTCTTTTTATAACATTTAACATGATACATAATTAAACAAAAAGAAGATAAACAAGATTATCTTCATCTATCATTTCAGGAAATCTAGCCAAGGGATTTCTCGAAAGGGATAGTTTTAGGAGAACACAATATTGAACAAAATGAGAGCAAGGATTGCAATATTTCGAAAACGCAACTAGGAGAATCAATGCCGCTAAGAGGATGCCTGGCGAGAGATAGAGGGAGCAAGCAGCGACAGAAGAGGCGACAACCGATGCACACACAGGTCGAGCGGCTATTGCCGCGAGGCACACTTGATCGCACCCAATCGCCGATTCATAGCAGATACAAGCGGGGATGACGCGGACTTCACGCTGGCAAGGTAAGCACTTAACGCGCCTAGCGGAGACGAGCTTCTCGGAGCGGCATCGCTCCATGGATACGCAGATTACCGCATCATCCCGGGAAAACGCTCTCCATTCTACTGCTAACCACTGCGTAAACCTTCGACCTGAAGCCACTACGCTTCCCATCAAGAAAAATATAATTTAATAACACTTACTTTTCTTATAGTAGTATTATAAGTAGTATTAGAAAACTAAGTGTTACAAAAAGGATCTCTAGGCTTCAGACATAAAAAAAGTCATAATTTACGCCTCTTATACATTACAATTCAATATCTCGGGCATTTTCGAGCTAAATCATACACCGCAAGTGATTTTGTAGCGAAATGTTCCGGCAAACGCATAACAGAGGTTTTCTTGTAGTTCTTTGATAATGCATTTTTTAGTTCGCAGTTTAACTAGAGTAGTTGCCACAAAATAAACCTGAAAAAGTTGCAACAACCAACAAATCTAGGTCGTCAATGTGCACCATAGGTGAATTTCGTGCATTCAGTAAATTCTCAAGAGCCCAATACAACAACCTTTCTTGCAATTTGAAATCTAATTTCCCTTAAATTAAATTTCACCGAATAAAATAAAATATACTTCATAATTGATTACACGTAGGTACTCCCACAATTTATTTAATAATTAATAATCTCGATAGCCATTACATCGGAGCATAAAGGAAGATATGTACAATAATATGAGTAGGAAAAATATTGCTAGGAGAGAATACTTCTAGAGGAATATTAAATTTTATACATTTAGAATTAAGTAAACGAAAATGTTTTGATTAGCCTGTAAACATAGTTAGCAGTGGGTATTATATCTATAGAAATTAATATTTTTTATTTCAACTGGCAGCGTTATCCCAGTTCACATACTTTTCTGCCGGTAATTGTAAAACAGACTACAGAAACATTTTTACGAGGTCTGAAGATTTTTTCTGCATAAAACCAATGGAAATGAACATTGTTCAAGCGGGCAGTGCGATGAGTACGGGAAAGAATGACAGAAAGATAACGCTTGCATTTCGGATTGCAGATGCTCACGCAACGGAGAAGATCCGACCCTGCACCTCAATTTGCAAACTTAACCGCTACCTGAGCCACACTTCCCCGCGGTTGTGCACATCGTCCGGCCCAAAACCCTTTCTTCCCCGCCCTCTTGACCCCGGCTATTCCCCCAGCCCAACCGTATCATCACTCCCAGTACTCTTTCTCCCTACGTACACAATACATTACAAAACCTCGCCCCATTCCCCCCTCATCCTCCTCGCCATGCCATCATCATGCGCGACTTAGTTGTTCTATTCTCGATCCTCCACGTCTGGTAGTAGGCATTCAGATTTTTTCAATATCCCAGACTCCCGATGCCCCCCACCACCCAGACTATTTGGTTTGAAGTGCCCGCTCCAGAGCCCTACCCTCGCCTTAATTCCCTTCCTCTCTCCACTTACGGCCGGACCGGGCCCGATGGGGTGGGAGGATGGGGAGGAGAAAGATGAGAGAGGTGGCTTATGAGAAGGGAGAGAGAGAGAGAGAGAGAGGGCAAAGAGATATGGACAAAAGCGTAGGGCGAGAAGAGATCCGTTGGTGCAGTCAAAGCGAATGGTGAGGGTGGATAAATGGAGGGAGGGTGTACGTATAAAAGTTGGAGGAAGAGAGAATGGTTAATGTCGCTCTCGTGGGGACTACCGATGGTCAGTCGCCCTAATGAGGGTTCACCCTCGACTCCGAGCCTAATCCGACCCTTTCCCGGGGTCCGAGCTCGCGACGGATGGACCCAAAACACCGGGAGGGCCCCCACCCATGTGGGCCACGTGTAGTACAATTTTGATTTTATAGTTCCTCTCGTGCTATCAACAATTTATTGCCTTTATCGTCTTCTTGATGACACCAGAAATACGGTCCTTTTTTGATCGTCTTTCTACGATGATTTTCAAGAATTTTGTCCAATGTGCGCTAAAAGTCCCCTTTTGACTTGGCAACGGCGCAGCCATCATCTGTGGGGTGAGGTGAGAAAGCCCTATCGGGCCCAAAGCGTCCGACAGCCAAGAATGCCAAACTGCCCTGACCTTGGATTTGGAAAATTTTATGCTTACTAACTTGAATGTAGGTGGAGATTTTAACATAATTTATATGGAATGGGAGACTTTCAGCTTTATTCGTGTCCTGGCGTGTTTGGATATAATGAGCAGAAGCCTCGACATTTGGTCTACTTAACATTCTTCGATTTCATTTTCATTATGAATTAATAGTCTCTGGTTTACGTTTAGTACCTAAATTAACGGTCACACTTGGTCGTATAAGGAGATTTTTTAGTTTCCTTGCCTTGCAATCAGGGATGCCGACTTAGGAAAAATATTGGGGGGGCCCAAACCAGGGATATTGCCCCAGGAAATTTTATAAGTATTGAGTTTTATATTTTTTAAGCATTATAGAAGACTCATATGATCAACATTAGAACAGTGATAACTTTAATCTCGATATCTGGACACTCCGGGAAAAATCAAAAGGCTGACACATTTTTTTCTCACACCCATACCGAATTTTTGAGGGGTCTCGGGCCCCCTCAAGCCCCATGGAGTCGGCACAACTGCTTGCAGTATTACGAATGTGATATGATCCTATTTCTGAATTTTTGCTTTGTGTAGCTGCAACCGACAGGTTTTGATTTCAGTCGGGATCTTCCCTCTCGATCTGTTGATAGTTCCAAATAAACTAGTAAGGTTACTCTTCAGTCTCTGCAAGGTAAAGAGAAGTAAATGAACAAGTTATAATCCTTCTTTTTCATAAATAGGTGGAAATCAACTATATTACCACATGGCATCCGGGACGCATATCATTTGGCCAGAGATGATATTTTCCAAGATAAGGAAAAAGCATTCATGAAGTAATTTTTATCCGTATCCACAGCTACCCACGCTTTTTGAATGTACTTACTGGGCTTTCTCGGAATGAATGACGAAAATGGATAACGGGTTTTAGTGGTGAAAAGTAATTGTTACGTAGGGCCCCAAAATTTAGAATACACTACAAAGTCATGTAATCTATTTGTTCTGATCCTTGACAATGCCCGTCACCTCAGAGCTGATGCTGCCCAATAGCTCCTTTAGCAATTTCAATGGGACGTTTTCGAGCACCCGTTCAATGTCGACATAGCGCCGTGTGACTTCATATTTACGCTGAAATGAAGAATTGGCTAGGAGGGAAGCGTTTTCAAACGGGCGATGAGCTTCAAGGGAAAGGCAAAATTCGCAGCAAGTCATTGGCGGCAACAACCTATGAAAAAGTATAGTAAAGCTCGTCCACAGGCTCGATATATCCTTAATAGCCGAGACGATTCTGTCGACAGGATACCACAATTTTACTCAACATTTAGCTATGAAATAATTTTTAATCGATCACTTCGTCTTCTGTTCATGAACCATTGGAGGTTGAAAACATACGGGCCCTAGTAAATCCTCGGGTCCAGACGAAATCCCTTCTCGCTTGTATAAAGAACTAGCCACAGAAATTTCCCTCTACTTGCAGTCAATATTCAGTAAATCCAACAAGGAACACGAAGTACCTAATAACTGGAAAATTGCCTAAGTTAAGTAGTATATGATTCCTTATTGCACGCGGGAAAAACATCTAAAATATTTCGGTTTTGCAGTTAATTTCTCAAACCTTATCCTTGTGATCGTTTATACCATAATAAATTTTCACGCTCATGTATCTCCAGGTTTGTGAACAACTTTTAAAATCCGTATTATTGGCCAAAGTAGGATCAAAATTACGTTTATTTGGAAGCTGTATCAATTAAAATACGAATGGGGTACCACAGAGGCGTAACTATGGGGAGATGAGCGGATGTATCCCCTCAAAGCTTCAGAGAAATCAAAAAATTATTTAAAATTTTGTTTGGATTGGATACATAATAACTGCCTCTGTTTAAAAATAAATTATAAGCGCCAAAATGATGAAAATGCTTTTTCAGGCATGTAATTTTTCAAATATTTTCCTGAACTCCCCATTTCTTGGGAGGGGGGGGGGGTTACCCCCACTAATCTTCCTCATCCTCCTGCAAAGTATATCTCTAGTTACTCCGCTGGGGTCCCAGATGGACCCCATTTGGTAACCAACGTTCTAGACAGAATGTCTGACTGTTTTGAAAATGTTTGAATGTGTGACTGAATCTTTATTAATTAATTATTAATATATATATTAATTCTTTTAGATAACTAATTTAATTATAAACAATTGATACTATTAGGCATTATTATTTTTGTGTCCTGTCATCAAGATTGGGATTTTGGCGATTTTCATGAGTAACATCTAAATCTACATCTACATAATACTCTGCGAGCCACCTCTAGGGTGTTTGGCAGGGGGTGATCAATCACCAGCATGCAGCACGCATTTGGACTCCTACATGCACACCACACCGTCCAAAAAACGTCCCGTATAATAACAATCTATACTAATATATGCTGTTAGAAATAGAATATCGATAGACATTCAGAAACATGCATTAAGTTTTACATAGGTTAGTAGGCTACTCTACAAGTCATGCAATCTATTTACGAGGTCTATTGCTGCCATTATAATCTCTTATTGATCGTGGAAAAAATGACATTCGGAATCTGTCTGTTCTGCAATCTATCTCTCTTATTTTATTTATATGATCTGATCTTCCGTAGTACGTTGGCGTCCGCAAGATATGGTTAACTTCGTCAGAAAAGACACTGCTCTTGAATTTATCTAAAAGGTTTAGTCTATTTTTCAATCTACGGTCCGACAGAGATTGCCATCCGAGTTTATCTAAGAGGTCAGTTACACTAACAAGACTATCGTAACGACCTATGAAACACCTGGCAGCTCTTCTTTGCACGCGTTCTAACTCTGTTATTAAGCCTTTTTCATGAGAGACCCAAACACTGGCAGCGTATTCCAAATGTGGTCTAACGAGGGAAAAGTAGCTAATTGCTCTCACTTTGTCGTCGCACTTTCCTAATATTCTTTTAACAAACCCCATTTTACGATTAGCTTGACCGGTTATTTCTCGAATATGTTTATTCCACGATAGATCATTATTGAGTCTAACCCCAGAATTTCACGGATTCAACTGCCTTTAACTGGGTGCCCCAAATGATATAGTTACGCTCTAGGGAGTTATTCTTCTTCCAGAAATTCATTACGACGCAATTTTCCAAATTTAATTCCAACTGCCAAGCATCGCACCAAGCTTGGATAGCAGCAAGGTCATTCGTTAGTTCATCTATATCTTTGCTGGAACGGATTTCTCTGTAAACTACAGCGTCGTCTGCATATAATCGCAACTTACTCTGCACTACTTCGCCAATGTCGTTTATATAAAGAAGGAATAGGAGTGGGCCAATGACACTACCCTGTGGAACGCCAGAAGTGACTCTAACCTCATTGGAGACTGCACCGTCTAATACTACTCTTTGTACGCGGTCGCTCAAAAATTCTCTAAACCAGGAAATGACATCTTCGTCTAGACCATAAGATTTCAGTTTTATTATTAACTTTCCGTGGGGTACTTTATCAAATGCGTTTTTTAAATCAAGAAAAATCGCGTCTACTGGAATGTTGTCTACCCCGGAGACTAAAATACCGTGGGCGAAAAGCGCTAACTGAGTTTCGCACGATCTGCTTTTCTTGAATCCATGTTGAGTTCCCATTAATAAGTTTTGCGCGTCTAGGTGTTTCATTACCGAGCTGACTACGATGTGTTCAAGGACTTTCCAAGAGATGGACGTTAAGGATATCGGCCTGTAATTAGATGGCTGTTCCTTGTCTCCACTTTTAAACATTGGCGTTATATTAGCGATTTTCCAGTCATTAGGTACTTCGTGTTGCTTGATGGATTTACTGAATATTAACTGCAAGTAGGGGGCAATTTCTGAGGTTAGTTCTTTATATACGCCAGAAGGGATTTCGTCTGGACCAGGTGATTTATTTGGACTAAGCGATTTCTATATATTTTCTATTCCGAGCGTACTAATGTCAATAGCTGGCATCTTATGTATACTGGGATTGCCATCGGTCTCGGGTGAGTTTTCGGAAGGCTCCGTAAACACGCTCTTAAAGTAGGAATTTAATAAATTGGCTTTATCGTAACTGCTTGTCAACACATCTCCATTGTCGTTTCTCAGCGAACATACGGTAGATCGTTTACCTTGAACTTCCCTAGCATATGATCAAAATGCTTTTGGGTTATCCTGTAACTGCTCTACTAGTGTTTTTTTTTTAAATTCGTGAACGCATTCCTGAACGCTTCCTTCGTGGCGGCTTTAGTCAACCTATATTTTTTAATTATTAGCTCGCGTTCATTAGCGGATAAATCCGTGCTGACTTTTTTCATTTTAGCATGACACGCTATCTGTCGCCTCAATGATTTTCTCACTTCCGCGTCGTACCATCTCGGTTCGCTGCCTTCTTTTACTATTTTACTAGGGATGTAGGTATTTATTCCCGAAGTTACGAGCGAAAGAAAAGCTTTCCAAGTATTCTCTACATTTAACTTTAATACTGATTCTTGAAACTCGGGGAAAGCATTTTTCAGATGACTCTTAAACCCATCAAAATCAGCTCTTTTAAAAATGAAAACTTTACGCTCTTTTTTAAAGTTTACAGCGGTATTTAGAGAAATTTTGCAGTTACTACCCGATGGTCACTTATTCCTTCGACAGTGCCAACATTTATTACCTGATGTGGTATATTTGTCGCTAATAAATCAAGAATATTTTCTCCTCTGTGTGGTGCGGATACTATTTGAAACAATGATATAAATGTAAAAGTTTGTATTAAAGCCTCTCAGATCTATTTATCCCTCCCACCAGGAATGAAGCTATAAGTCTCCCAATCTATAGAAGGTACGTTGAAATCTCCACCCACAATCAAGTTTCTTATAGGATACTTGGATGCTTTGCTGTTTATTTGATTTTGAAAATCCAACATTGACGTTATGTGTTTGTAACATGTGATCAAAAAAATTTTTATCATGGGGTTGTGTTTACTTATCCTACTGTCAGTCGTCTCACACTGTGTGAATGTTCTTAGAGTAATATTACAATTATCGCACGGTCCTCTGTCCTGTTTTACGTTCCTTCACTGGTGATCTTCAGTACATGTCGTCCGTTCGTAAAATCCGTACATTTTCCCGGTGAAATACTGTTTCGTCGTATCGGACTACGCAAAATTGTAGAAATATGTAAAATATATATCTGTGATTGAGAGTTCGTGTTCTTCACAGTGGTAGTTCTCTGCTCGTTTCAGCTATATCCCCTATTACAGTGGTAATTCACAGTCAAAATAGTAGACTCGATTTTTCTTGATTTCAAAATAGCATTTGATAAAGTACACCACGGGAAGTTAATAATAAAACTGAAATCTTATGGCCTAGATGATCTGATGATGATGTCATTTCCTGGATAAGAGAGCTTTTGAACGACCGCGTCCAAAGAGTAGTATTAGATGGTGTAGTCTCCAATAAGGTTGAGGTCATTTCTGGCGTCCCCCAGGGTGGTGTCATTGGCCCACTCATATTCCTTCTTTACATGAACGACACTGGCGAAGTAGTACACAGTAGGCTACGATTATTTTCGGACGACTCGGTAGTAATAGACTGCAAATCAGAGATATTGAAATCGTTATTCTTCCCTCGTACTATCAACAATAGCAATGGTGTCTCAATTACTAGAATTATTCGCGTCACTCCCTCGGACGACTCTCTGCATGTTTTGTTTTTCTTTTTAGGTTTACACTTGCATGGAGTTTCGTCTTCACTGCTGCATGTTGAAGATTAGTCGCCCCCTGCCAAACACAATGGTGTTAGGTGTAGATCTAGAATTTACTAATAGGTTGACTGTTGTGTATCCTACTGACTTATGTATTCCTTAATTCATGTTTCAGAAAGTTTCCTTTTTTTAAGGCCGCTTAACACGGTGAATTTTATTTCGCAAGATCATTCTAATGATCTTTCGAATGACCATCATTAACCGTGTGTAACGGAAATTTCCTGCGATCGAATGATCATTTGAGGAAAATTTTAGGCCTGTTCTAATTTGCTTCTACATCTACATTATACCCTGCGAGCCACCTATAGGGTGTTTGGCAGGGGGTGATCAATCACCAACATGCAGCATGCAAGAGGACCGCCACATGCACACCACACAGTCAAAGAAATATTATGCACACTAGAAAAATATACATGCTTATTCATTAAAAAATTGCTAATGGTTAGTAATTCCTAGAGCAAATACATGCAAGGTTAGAACTACGAAAAACATGCAATGGGTGATCCTAGCGAGCGTTGCCATTAATGCTTTCAATTGAGACAACATTGCTATCCTTAATAGCACGAGGGAAGAATGACATTTTAAATCTCTCTGTTTTGCAGTCTATTTATTTTATTTTTTTCTCATGATCGCGTCTACTATAGTACGATGGTAAACGAAGGATATGCTTCACGTCGTCTGAGAAAATATTATCTTCGAGTTTCCTAAGTAAGTTAAGCCTATACTTCGATCTACGCTCCTGTAAAGATTCCCATCCTAACTCGTTTAACATACTTGAAACGCTGCACTTTTTGTCGTAACAACTCATCACAAATCTGGCCGCCCTGCGCTGTACTCGATTAATTTCACCTGTTAGTCCTACCTCGTAAGGGTCCCACACGCTAGCAGCATATTCCAAGTGAGGCCTCACTAGAGTCAGGTAGCTTATTTCTTTCACCTTTTTTGGGCATTTACCGAGAATTCTTTTTACAAATCCAAGTTTACGGTTGCTTGAATGATTTCCGTGAATGATATGAGCGCACGGCGTCCATCTTGCCGTTGGCATACACCTCGGTATTTTAAGATCATATTTAAAATTTTGGAAGCAAAGTAACCATATGCAAAGCTCAAATTATAATATGTACTTTGAGAGAACATAAATTCACAAACATCAATTGTCTAAAATGGGTAATTCGGAAATGACATTCGGGATATTCAATGAATAAAAACGTCGTTTTTCTCCTCGATTGCTTCAATATTTTGTTTAATTTACAATTATTAAAATATATTACATGAGATGAGCGCTGAAGTTTGGGTTGAGAGCCCCAATTAATGACAAAATCTCTGTTTATTCGGTGAACACAGTAGAACGAAAATGAGCCGTTACGTTATCTTGGCTCCCCTATGAAATCACAATATTGCCTATCTCTCATCATTGAAGGTAAACATAAGAATTAAATTTCAAGCATTTCCCAATTTGCTTGAATGATTCCGTGAATAATATAAATGATATGGTCATTTGAAGAGTAAGTTTCCTTGTGATCATGTTCTAGAGCGCACTATCTTGAAGCAGAATGATCGTTGCCCTTCAGCGAAAACAACTTATTTTAACTTATGTACTTCGTTACGAGTTCACAAAACGCACGATTTATGAAAGTGGTTTTCCGCTATCAATTCGTACCGTTCTAATCTCTACTTAGTACGTCATAACCCACCGAAAGACGAATGAATTTAATTCGAATGATCTTTCGAATGAAAATTCACCGTGTAAAGCGGCCTTTATGCCTTCTCATCTTGTCTGTATGAGCAGTTGGCAAGTTTTTCCTTTGCATGAATGTGGACGTATTTGTTAGCATGCAATTTTCAATTCTTTGCAACTTTCCAATTCCCAGGTCAGCAGGGCTATTCAGGAACTCTTTACGCGGTCGCGAAGACGAAAGATTCCGTTTACGTGGTTACGCCGCGTAAACATTCGAAGACGCGTAATTTGCTATTCAGTAGGCTTCACGAAAACAATTTCGTGCCTTCCCCTCCGCGGTAGTGGGGAAGTCGAAGATACCCGAAGTTTTCCTGCAATACGTCACTGCGAGCCAATCAGAGAAAATCGGCATGCAATTGTCCTCGACAAACAAAAATAGAGCGAGATTCAGCTGGTAAGTGCAATGCTATTGAATTATAACGTTGATTAATGAAAAGTATGTTGTACACTTTTAAATACAAGTGAGAGCTCAACGTGTATATTAATATTGAAGGTGAGTGCGTTGGAAATATGTATGCGATTAGACACCTAAGATTACAGTGAGTAATTGGGATAAAAACTTGTAAATGAGAGGAATTTGGCGTTATTATGCATTTGCTTATGCCAGATTTGGTTATGCCTTTGCTTTGATGGACCCATTTTAATGATAATACAAGTATTTGATTGAAGTAGTCAGTTTCGTCGTATCGTTTATCGCAGAATTGGCCGGATAATTAGTTATAGGGAATGAAAATGGTAATGTAAACAGTCCTCATGAGTGTGGTAAAATGTTTTGAAAATTGTTATCAACCGCAAGCGATGTCCTAAGATTAGTTTGCTTAATTATTGGAAGACTGTAGATAAGAAAGGATAATTTTACGGGATAAGAGCTGGTAACAGGGTGCTAAGAAGACGGAAAATAAGGTGAACAAAACCCCTCAAAATAGATAAAAATAAGAATCTATTTACAACGGACTGCCTATCATTACGTTGCAACCCTGAATTCAATGTTCACAATTTGTATCCTGGCATTAATATTTAAGAGTTATGGTACTGACGAAATGCACCTCAACATTTGTCGCTAACGTATATAAGTACACCTAACTTTTTAGAATAGAAGTGACATTAAGTTCATATTTTTATTGAATAAATTCAAATCTTCTTCATTTTGTAGTAGTTTCAATTTAAGAGATACCTTGGGAATTTTTAAATTATGTACAAAGTCAAGTGAAGGAGTTTCTACCTCATAATTTTGGATCTTCTTAAAAATCAATCACGCTATAATATTATATAGGTAGCAAATTTGCAGCATCTAAAGTCATCAGCACACCTAAAAATATCACTTTCTTACTACCGTTCCTAAGAAAAAGGAAGCACAGCCTGAATGGGTGGCAATTGATATGAACTGAGCTATAGTGATGACTGTTATACTTTTATCCTGAAGTACCTCACAATCAAGAAGGTTAAGAGACCCAAGCAGAGATAATTGTTAAGGGAAATTTCTACCTAGTGAAAGAAATTATATGTCTTATGCAAGTAACAGAAAAATGCATGAAAAAATAATGGATGAAACATGACCCATTCGTAATATTTCTTTTCTCATTTTAGTCCATTCTGATGAGGTTGGTGGCAACTACAGGGTATCCCTTCTACGAGGGATCCCATGATTAATTTTAAGGTGGAAAACCGTAGTTTGACCACCAACAAAAGCAATGGTAGTGTATCAATTGGTGATTTACCAATGCATTAGGTAACCTGTTAATAATCGCTTGTCTAATAGTTCTGGACTTGTTTAATATGCCTCTTCCAAGAATTAGGGACTCTGCAAGAGCTGGAATCTCCATAATAATCAGCCTCGTCTGGGAAGGGAAAACCAGCCCCTACACACATATTATGAAGTACAACACAAGAATAAACTATCAATCCTGATTTTATTGGTGTACACTCCAGCACTCAATGCCTCAGCAATGATATGAACCTAGAGTTAAGAACCCCCATGCACCTCTCAATAGACTTCATAATTTGCTTATGGGCTTCAGTTTAATAAGTTTCAGGGGTACCTACTTGGCCTGCCACATAGTATTCCAGTCTGGGGCCAGTGGTGGTGTGGGTTACCTAAGCCACCTATCATTCATTACACTGTTTTTAATATATTCGGTGCTCAAGGATACAGATATGATATAAAATTATTCTTTCTTTTCGATGCAAGGAGTTTACTTTTAAAAAATCAAGGTCATTACTTCCAATATATTATTAATATCATATAATGTATGCTAAATTATGTACCAGATGATTATTTTTCTAAATTTATACCAAACAACGAACACTGATATCCACTCTCCCAAGTACATTTCATTTCCCAATGCATGGCTGATTGATTCCATATGTGTATCGACATAACTGATAATCTGGAAAAATTGATGCTTGCAAATTACTGTTAAATAAAATAGGAATGACTTAGAAATGATACTCTCTTACTTTATTTCCTTTGAGCTTACCTGTAATTATTTAGTAACTATAAAGAATAGCGAAATGCAACCGTTTTTCTGGAGGTGGTATCAGTTACCACCACGTTTCAAATTGTTTAAGAGCTTGTTTCACAAGCATGTTATTAATATGCTTCTGAGTGGGTTTTCATAGCATATGGAATGAGAGTAGTTACAAGAGACATAAGCTGTGGATGAAGAATGGGTTTCATGATATAGCGAATATGAATCATTAAATTACAGGGGGTGGTGAGCTGTAATTTGGTAAAAGTTTGTAATATGAATAGAAGTGTGGCATTATCACCAAATTCTTTTCAATGCTACATTTCTGATCCCATACTAATGGAAACAGCCTAGGTAAAGTTGATGAACATCCAGAGCAACATCTCCATTAATCGGTTACTTACATCATGCCATATTATAATGCAGGAAATTTAACGAAAGGAACTGGATCCTTTATTGTGAATGCATAAATACCTATTAACTGTGTTAGGCCTATTTGTAGGAATACCTCGACTATCACCAATTAATTTGAGAAGGACTGGCATGTAAGGTAATGATGATTTAGAAACACTCAAGAGAATAATTTTCAGAGTCAAGGTCTAATCCATGATAAATTATTAAAATAAATTACAATGTTGGTTTGATTATTCTCCAACAGTATAAATTTGTTGGAAAATGCTATGTAGACAGTAATGGGCTCATCACAATTTGTTCCAAAAATTCATGGGCATCTACATCAGCAGCAATTCATGCTTAATTTTATATTACTCTACTCTGCTCATTTTCTATTGATGGGAATTATATATCTTTGGTCAATATGGGAGGAGAATTCTATGCTTCTGTAACCTCTTCAACTTCTCTGCTGACAGAGGGATGGCCAAGTCCCAAATTATTGTCACTACCAGTAGCTGCCACGCCCATAAAATTGCAGTGCACAATATATCTAGATTTAGGTAGGTATTCCATGTACAATTTTCACTAACTTACATAGGGATAGTGGTTGATGTGGTTTAGTAATATACCTTCAAATGCATTCGTACTACAAGAGCTCTTTGAGCTGGAATCATGTGGGGACATAAAATATTTATTAGCTTCCAAGCTCAATCTTTATCCAATATTTTCCCTGAAATACTTCTTATGTTAATACAAAAGGGTCATATACAGTGAGTCCTCGTTTAACGTCACTTACCGTTCCTGAAAAATGTGACGATAAACGAAATGACGTTAATCGAAGCACATTATCCCATAAGAAACAATGTAAAAAGTGAATATCGGGTCCTGGACCTCACAATTCCTACGTGAAAAAATTTTAGCGTATCATATTTGGGCCATTTTTTACGATGGGAATGCCAAACTATGGCATAAATACGAGTCCCTGTCTTCATCGACGGCAATACCAGCAGCGACGTACATCCTTCTCCATTTTTGTATCTTCCCGCATTTGTTTTTTCGGCTTCGCTATGGTGGTCACCCGTTCGAGCGTCGCTTGGGCATCATCATCGCTGAAACATCGTCGCAGTTACAGGAACCAAGGTTATTGAGAACACGGCGAAAAAGTGACGACAAATACTCCGAGTTCTACACGGAAAAATTCCTAGAAATCACTTTTCAGGTTCCAGAAAACCGTTATGTCAAGTAAAATTTGCTAAAACTTTACTTGATATTTACGCACTTAACATTTGCGCGCCTACCTAAGAATTCATTTTGCAGAAAATTAGCTATAAACGTGATCGAAATTGACAATAAACACACCGTTTTACACTTCGTTTAGACTGACTGTATTACCGCCCACAAAACAATACGCCCGCAACGCCCGCCGCTTCGCCTTTTTTCTCGCGCGAAATTTAAAAGACCTGACCAGACCTGACGTTATCGCGAAGCGAAGGGACGATAAACGAATCACGGTCGTAAAATTTTCGTGACGTTATCGCGAAATGACGTTAAACGGGGTGACGTAGAACGAGGACTCACTGTACATTCATTAGTTCCCTCACACAAGACTGACTCTTTCATCTCTCTCCTCCTCCTAAGTATTTCTAGGGCTCTCACACCAATAATTTTCAATCAGATTCGATCGTTACATAAATTAACGATACACATTCAAATGAAAATAGGTTAGCCTCACCTCACCTTATGAGAACATTAAAATTGTAATCACCGAAACAATAAATGGTCTCAAAATGTTATATGGAACAATATATATCTATAGCACATTAAGAAGTAATTGGCTGTCTTATTTCATAGATTTACAATGAGTCATTTCACATAAAAGCATAAATCCCTTAGCTAGGGTTCTGAGTGGCTAGAATGTGGGAGTCAATTCCTTTATACAATCATGGTACTGCAGCAGGCACAAACAGGTATCTGGCTCTCAGACAATATCCTCTCACCACTATCCACAATCAATACAAATAAGATGATTGACTTGTCTCAATTCTTTAATAGGGACCATCACACTAATGGCCATTGAATAAATACTCTTGCTCTCTCTTCCATAATAATCGTAGTCATGCGATGGACTCATAGGCTTAATCGAAAGGAAACATCCTGTATGATAGATATCACAAAAACGACACTTGTCCCCAATGTATATACTAACCATTTTGAACAAAACAAATCTCTTATGCCAAGAAATACTTACAGTCATCTTTTGTCGCAAGACAGATGACACTGAAAACAGTAGTGTACTCAATGATGACTACTTGGTAAAATAATTTAAGTTGTTCCCACTATGCTATGTACATAAATAACACGCCTAGAAACGTCTATCTGTCATAAAAGCATCTACCTATCCACAGTTTAGACATGGATCCAGCCACAGCAGCTGCACATTTCATTTGCGAAAAGGACCTAATGTAAACACACAAAATCGATTCACCTATCAGTTATATCCTTTCAGTGCCAATATCTTGTATTTGATTAGTTAAAACAATAGCCATCACAACGTAGAGAAAAAATATACATCCACTATACGGCAATAATTGTGAATATTTACACATCGCCAGCCTGAGTAAAAACATTGATCAGCAGAGGAGCTGTCTTTCTGCTAGTTATGTCCCTCCAACTTCATCATCCAAAAATGTCTTAAACAACTGTATATGCAGACTGTAGAGCGCAGTATTCATTCATGTTATTTTAGCATTGATGTTGAACATGAGCCCTTTCAAACCAGAAGAAACAAAATAATCTTATGATCATACTACGAGTTGTTTACCTTCTTAGTGGTTATTAAAAGTAGCATTTGTACTTTATCCTAAGTTCTTGAATCCCGCTACATACTCCTTTTGCATATACACTAGTATTCATAGAGTAACACTGCATTCCGAAGTGGGAAAGCACTGACTAACGCCACAAAGATGACTCGCAGCAGCAAATTCATGAATGGAACACATACGTTTCCTCTTAACCAACAAATATCTTCCTAACTTTGTAACCGTCCCGGGGAAAAGTAGAACAAAGCATTTAAAATATCTACGCTCATACATCATCTACACTCATAGTGAAACAGACGACGGGAAAATGTCTTGTAAACGCGGCTTAAAAACAAGATGCGACGACACATTTTCAACTTAAGTATTCACTTTGATAAACGGTTGAAAATAAATAGAGTACCATTGAGATATGCAATTAAGCGGGCGATGACGATAAATATGAAAAATATAAAACATTTCCTCAATAACAGATAACAACACCTCCAACTCCAATAGGTATGTATTCCGAAAAGAGAATATGAGAAGCATATACAAGACAAGAATAATTTAAAATTCATGAAATTAACAGTTAAATATGCAAAAATATTACTTGCACGAAATGAAATTACGTCCACAACTACAATGAACACCGCTGTTTACATGCCCAAGCAAATACTTGACATATATTAACAGCATGTGGCCCCGTCGTCTACCGCGGTCTGCTGTTTACGCGGCGGAAACTGAGTTTTCGTTGACAACTCTCGTCGCGTAAACTGAAGCACGAAACTTACGTGGCGGAATGTTCGAAATGGCTTACAGAATAGCAACAATGTGATTTTCGCGATCCCGTCACGAAATCTTTCGTCTTCGCGACCGCGTAAACAGGTACTGAATAGCCCTGCAGAACAGGGTTTGCCATTGTTGAGCGTCGAGCGAGAGGGCTTTCCTATCCCACCCCAAAGTTGATGGCTGCAGCGTTGCCAAGTCAAAAGGGGACTTTTAGCGCACATTGGACAAAATTCTTGAAAATCATCGTAGAAAGACGATCAAAAAAGGACCGTATTTCTGGTGTCATCAAGAAGACGATAAAGGCAATAAATTGTTGATAGCACGAGAGGAACTATAAAATCAAAATTGTACTACACGTGGCCCACATGGGTGGGGGCCCTCCCGGTGTTTTGGGTCTATCCGTCGCGAGCTCGGACATGACCACCTAGATTCTCAAGGCCTCCGCACTGAGTTGTGACGTCAAAGCTTTGGGGCTGACGGACGGCCGGAGAACGACCACGGAACCCTGATCCCGTACCATAGGACTGGGAGGGTAGGCGCCGGTGGAAAACAATGCGAAACGCTTCAAGAATAAACACGGAATGAATCTTTTGGCAAATGCACGGTACAATGCCTTCACTTATCTATTGAATGATTTGTTTGAGTTATCCTCCAATATCATATTCGCCTCAAAATAATTATCAATGCGCGGAATAATTGTCAATGATCATTATGAATGCATTGGAAGACTATATTTCTGTACCTGACGGCTCTTAAGACTAAAGAAGTGATTTAAGTCCTTCAACTGCACTATTAGCGCTACAGTCATTCACCAAAATAAAACTTACGAATGAAGACGATAGCGGAATTCTTGCCAAATTACGAGAAGAATGAATTTCTAGATATTGTTTATGAAGTTAATATCCATGACCATACCGTTCACGAAAAACATTAGAAAAGGGAAAATAAAGCATTAATCCCGGTATCAAGGCTAGCACTAAGAAACCGTAAGATTTTTTATGGATATTAAAATATCATTTTAAATTTGTCCAACCTCGAAAACGGATGAAAATCTGTTGATTAAGGGTACGGAAGAATCGCGACGGAGAAAATCAATGAGGTCTGTTTAACGAAACCAAAAGAGATAATATATAGACTACTTCCTGCGCTAATGATTTTAAAATGTGTCAAAAAATACCTCGTTTCATCACATTGTTTAGTGTCGGACGAATTATTGAACAGGTTCTACGTAAAGGATACACAGAACACAACAGTCACAGGCTTGTGAAATTTTCAGAATAAGAACCCCTAAACTCATTACATTCAGACGCACTCTAGAAGGGGTTAGGAATATGTCTGATCTCTATCAGAGTGAAACCAATCATTAATCAGATTTAACATCCCACAGAGCCAGACAACACTAGACCATTTGCTACCCAAATCATTTAAAAATGTGTGAAACATTTACCTCCATTTCTCACCACCAGCAGAGAGGACACCAAGAAACCAAATGTCACTTGCTTGTCTGTGAAACTTTCAGAGTAATACCCCTAAACTCAGCCCATTCACAAGCACTCGAGAAGGGTTTGGGAAATTGCCTGATATCTATCAGGGTGAAAACAATCATTGATCAGATTTAACAGCACCTAAGTTGTATCTCAGTGCCTCTTTCTTCTTATGAAGTAATTGCAGTTGGGTAGAAAAAAGTCATTAAATTTTTTATTGTTTTTAGCATTTATTTTAATGTCATCAAGAAGCTTACAAATCTTTGAACAGTAGTTTATGTGATCAGTTTTTGTCTGCCAGAGTTAACACTTTATCGAATGAGTTAAGTTCCTGTCGTGCCTCCAAAGGATTTCATCTTAATGGCAACCCTGGAAAAAAGATTATCTTGTTAGTTTTTGACACTTATGGGCACTGTAAGAATAACAAATTTCTAAGCTTTCTGGCTGAGCAATGGATATATCAGAGAAATAAATTGAAAGATTCAAGATGCTGTCATAAAATAAGGTAAATATTCTGAACAAATTACTAACTTATTGGACCGGCAAGTATCCATCCTTGTTACTAGGGGTCACAATAGACAGTCATCATGACTACCAAAAAAGTAAAAGCACCCTCTTTCTCATTTTTGACTATTTATGCAGCTTCTTAAAAATAGGGAGTACAAAGAGCATGCATCAATTAAGTCATTGGAAACGACAGTTTTGAGAAAATGGAATTTTGATACCATTCGCCGCTCAATGCAACCCTATGGCGAGCAATCACCGAAGGACTCACACAAATGAATGAAATAAAACATTAATAGGTGAGGGAAGAAAATTGCTGATAAAATGGAGGTTGGAATGAAAAAATTCAGATGATATGCTTTGTTGCGCATATTTTACGAGCACAAGTCCCAATATAGGCAAAGATAAGAAAACCCAATAAATGAAATCGCATGTGAGAAAACAGAAATGAAGCCAGATGTGAAAGATGCAAGAGTATGTGGATGTGGGGCATACATCCAAATTCGAGAGACATTAATTGGACAAAGGAAAAATGACGATTTTAAGTAATGTGAAAGGATAAATGTTTTGGGATCCTAAAACCTGAAAATCTGTGAATGAGAGGAATTTGATTTCTAATAGAAATAAGAAAGTGGATGGCAAGATGTCATTTGAGGATCACGATAGCGAAGAAAAAAATGTGAAGCCACAAATTTAAAATTTAAAAACCAGTAGCAAATTGATCACGATATGTATTTTGATGACATATTTAATTACTATTGACAATTCTTCAGGAGTAGCATTTAGTAATGAATGAGCACCAGTCATCATACGCAGGATCGAGATGATAATGGAATGTGGTTAGAACAGATTAAATACCCTTTAATACATAATATAACTTTATCAGTAAATAGCGCAAAGCCAACCACTTGCTAATGAACGGGGTTACGAATACGGGACAAGAATAAGGAAATTTTATATAATTTTGATGATAATTTAATATGAATAGTATTTCCGAAGCTTTTTTATACTTTGAGATACAAGAAATTGACGTAAACATAGCTGAAACAGTAGATTCTGATAGATGGAGAGAGAGAGCGAATAATTCCAAGCCATTGAAATAAAGAAGTGTATGACAAGGTTAGATGATTCACATTTGAGGATCCATATGATGAAGAAAAAAAGAAGCGAAGACTAAATAAAAAGCAAACAAATAACCTACACACCCGCCTTATAGAGTAGCAGCTTACTTCACGGATTGCTTTCGCAGCTATTTTTCAGGAAAATATCGGTTAATAAATGGAAAATACATTAACACCTATCAATGCGATCAAATAAATAACCTTACCTTAATCACAACGGTACTTTTATGATGCTAGAAATATTTCTCAGCGTATAGTAATGATTCTAATCCATGATTTTGAACGACTAAAATTTATTAAAACTCACAACTTTTAAAATCCTTCTCTTGCAAATAGAACAGTTAGCAACAAATGCAATAGGACATGGCCAATGTGACTATCGTTTTGACGATCAATGTAAAAATTAATCTTTGAATTCACGAAGGATAAGTTCCGGAAGCTGCAATAATTAATTGAGACCAACAGATGACCATTTCCTAACTCAAACGTTTCACTGCTTTCTATTCGTACAATCCCTGATGCTACATAGTTGATATAATAACTTTATTCGGTGCACATGTATACAATATAAGATCAAGCCCAGAAAGAATTTAACCCCGAAAAGTTTATGAGAAGAGAATGCATGTATCGATATGGCAGCAATTACCTCACGTTTAACTCCTCTAGTATAAAATATTTAATTCAATTATTAGAAAATATTCACCTTACTATGCTTAATTTTAATAGGGAAAAATAAATACTTACTCTTGAGTGCTTTGAAGGTTGATAGTCCTTCCTTGGGATGGCATTCATCCACCTCCTTCTCAGTCCTTCCTTGGGAAACTGGAAAACACTCACTATCTCTCTCCCGTCGTAATTACAACTATATTGATGTACACAACACTTGCCTACTATACTGAAAACTTTTTAAACACAGCAAATCGATAACTTCACCACAATAAAGGCTTGAAAACTCAAATCGCTTGCTCACACTACAACAACAAGGATCGCAACTGACGCTACTCACATGTGCTCTGTCGCCTATGTGCCTATGATTCCGGTTTTTTCGCCAGCCGCAATCCTGTGACGTCAGAGAAAAGAGAAAGTTCAGTGCGAAGGCCTTGAGTATTTAGGTGGTCATGGCTCGGACCCCGGGAAAGGGTCGGATTAGGCTCGGAGTCGAGGGTGAACCCTCATTAGGGCGACTGACCATCGGTAGTCCCCACGAGAGCGACATTAACCGAGAGAATTCACTAGTGCAAACGCAATGTCCAAAAAGTATGAAAAACACACCACAATAAACAGTGTCCGAGACGCCTCACTCTTGAGTAAACTTGTTTCTATTTTTTTATTTTTTTTCCAATTCAGCATTTCCCCGATGTTTGCAATATTTGATACAACAAATAACATACAATAATAATAACAAATTTGGATGATTTTTAAAATATGCCAGTTTAATTAATTAATAATTAATAACAGCCTACGCATTTAGTCGCAAGACATGTAACATAACTACAGAACATTTATGCATCTATCCTATCGTCATTTTAACTTTCATTCACTCAATTATTGAAAGGAAAAACTCAAATAAACCCACTCTTGTGCGTACGAAGAGCTTTCGGATAATGATGAACTCAATCAGGACAAAACCAACCGTGTGGTAAAATATTATGCAAAAAAAGGTTAAATCTAACAAGTGTCTTTCAAAACTCTCAGGAGATGGGACAACCTAACGGGCTACATTACGAGGTATGATGGCCCGACGAAAACAATCATACAAGGACAGGTGGACTTGAAGACGGGCAGGGGACGGTCCCGAACGAGCTACATAGGACAATTTACAAACGATATAAAAGAGAGGAAATACGTGACTAAGAAAAGGCTAGCAGATAGGAGAGCGGGAAGGAGGGCTGCGTATAAATAATCTTAGGATTGAAACTATCTGAGGCAGGCGAGATGAAGTAGAATGTCTTCCTGATTTTATGGAAAATAGAGATGGCAATATTTCACAAATTTATGTAACAATGAACGACGCGTTACGACCGACAGGTCATTCTTAAGTACAGTGTGAAAAACATTTGGTACTAGTACTTTGTATTTTTTACTTTTTTTCGTACGGTACTTGAGAATAACCAGATGGTCGAGACGCACCCTACATTATTAAATAAATTCGTGGAAAATTACCATCTCATTTTCGTATTCAATCATAGGATTGTTGACTTGTGAAGATGATGAATCTAGTATGCTCAAAACACTGAATGGCAGCTCATATTATTCTTGAAAATGTGAGCTTGAAAAACTATCGCGTGATTCGGGACAGAGAATGAGGAGAGAGAGAAGGTGCGATAGAAAGATGAGGTAAAAGGTATGAGCAGGGGCGGACGGACGGACAGAGAGAGAGAGAGAGATGAGTGGAGAGGAGGCGCAGGCAGGGCCGGCTCTTTTTGGCGATGCATTTGGCGTGGTCCGCTGGACCAAAGAGGGAATAAGAGATGGGAGGGGAGAAGGGGTGGAAGGAGGAGGATGCTAAAGAATGGGAGAAGAAAGGACACCATAACGACTCGGTTTGCAACGAGTGAATCTTTTATATTTCTTTTCATTTTTTCTTTTATTTTGTGAATGTAATGTCATGCTGAACTTGTAAAAGTTGTACAATAATTTTCTCATGGGCCACAAGACCCACGAAATACACGAATTTATTATTATTGTTATAGTTCACAGTGCATCAAAGAGGAACAAGGTGGATGGCCACATAATGAGACAGATGTAATGATGGAGACGTGACAAAAGAGAAAAATAATTGAAAAGTCCTCAGAGGAAGGCCAAGGGACAAGCACCAAAGCCAGATAAAGAAGGATATCGATGGCTAAGTTCCAACAACATGTATCTCAAAATTTTAGCCGGTTTGACACAGGTATCCTAAACAAAGTGCGATAACATAAAAAATAAAATTCACGCAAAAAACAACTCTTTGTTGGCAAGTATATGCTTCTTTTTTCCGTTTTATGAATTTTTTGTTTTTAATTTTAGGGTGCAAGTAGAAAAAATTAACCGTTCCTTTACTATCCCGAAAAGTTGCAATTTTTTAGATACGTGTTGTAAGAACTTATCCATAGATATAGGAAAGAAAAGCTCCAGGGAGGTAAAAAAAACCTAGCTACAAGAACCAGTGAGGAATGGAGGGCTGCACTATATCAATCTCGGGATTGCAAGCATTACCTTAGGTTTAGGTATGCATGAGGTATATTATTCCAGATATTGTCTCTCGTATGGAGTATGTTGCAATAGATTCCCTGCAACTTCATTCCAACCAGTAAAATCCGAACGATGGCATTGGCTATATGATGGACTGATTGGGGGTACCTGAGGGGGAAGGAGAGGGTGGAGCGATAGTCCTGAGATCAGACACGGGAGGGCGACACCGGTCACCTGGGTTTGTCAAGGTCGGTAAAAGGCAGGTCGTGTCACGCTCCCATAGTGCATTTCGGTTTGATCATCTTGGTTCCCACCTGTCTGTTGTTTACATGGTGTTTGCATAGGGCATATGAATTAATTTCAAAAAATTGTGTGCTGCAGTGCTCCGATTTGCTCCAATTCCACGAAAAACGGAGTATGAATATTTCGTTTTCCTTCTGATCGTAAAAGAAAGGCTCCTTGGTCGATAGATTGCAGAAGAAACAAATGGAAATCTACAATAACATCGCACATTGTGAGGTAAGGAAGTGACAATATTATAAGTATTTTTTGCCTGTATTTGTACTTTGTAAATATTTATATATTCAACGTAAGTCTTAATAATTCTAGCAATAGTCTATGTCAATGAGGGAACGTCACATAGTAGAAATATAGGCTTCTCAAAAGTTGTTGACAACGCTGTTGTCACCAGCATATTTTGATACGGATTCATCACGCTTTGCCTTGAAATTATGTTAAGTAATGCAAAAGTGCCAAACTTTTCAATGTTATTTATTACTTCGGGTCATGTTTCATACGGAATAATACGGAAATGGTGCATTTTCATTGTAAATTAGTAGAATAATCGGATCGTATGTAGGCTCGCTTGCGCCAGTATACATTTCTTCAATTCAGTTTTATACGTGCAATGGATAATGCCTTCTCTGTTCAGAAATTCCTCAATTTTTACGAATATTATTATTTAGGTTTGTTTCACTGCGGAGAAGTTAAGAGTGTCGTCAACAGGATGGTCGCAAACTACATAAACAAACTGCCGTTCCAACAGCGATTTCTGGAAAAAGGTATGTATTCTGAAGATAAGTTATACAAAGTTTGAATAAGTTTACATAGTTTTAATATTACAAATTGGCGACAGTCGAATCTAGTCTTTTCTAATAATTTCAGTTTTTTATGCACTTTTGGAAGTCGTAATAAGATGTCCTGTTAAACTCGTGCATTCGTTATACGTTATGCATAGAAATTCTTGCATCCAAACAACTCGGATATCAACCCGTGTGCTGGAGGAGAGTTGGTGGAAGAACCAGACGTTCCCGACTGTCAACAGGACGAGATGTTGGTGATTAATTAGGAAATCCGGATGCTGAAAGCAAAAGTAAGTGTATTATGATATTATGGAAAAGTATTTACAAATTATGATTGTGAAGTTCAATGCAACCATGTACGAGAAAGTTATATGCTTTACTCGAGTTTTAATTCTGCTAGTGTGTAGTAAATTTATGAGTTATGTAGTAGAATATTGAATTATCACTTGTTACGTTATTTGTTTGGCTTTCAGTTAACTTTTTTGTATCAGTGCTGTTGAAGTGATATTTTCATGATACTGGATATTATGCACACCGAATTGCAGTAACCTATAACTTCATACATGGACTCCTTCGCGTATAAATTTATATAAAGCCTATGTACCGTTTATAAAGTTGTCTGGTAGTTTTTGAGAATGTCGCAAAGTATATCTTCATTTAAAGGAAGGGTCTATTGACAGGAATTTAATTAAAGTGTGGGCTATAGGGATATCAATATATGGCAGTTCAATTATTTGACAGTTATTTGAGTGCAGTCATTGTGTGTTGAATTCATGGGAATAAGGACATGTGGTATTATGTGAGGTTAAGTTATTGAGAGTGTAACAGTAGTGTGGGAAAAATAGACCTTAAATCTATGCTATCATTCATTTACTGTGTAAATGGTGCAACAACATCAGCCCATTTTATTGTGGATTAGTGCAAAAGTTGAACATTATATGGCCAAATTCATGCAAAAAGTAATAAATATTCAACATTGTAATAGATACTAATCATTAAATGTGTTAATAGATTACCCACTGTAGGATGTGAATCAATACGGTGAAGCCTAATGAAAATGACCACATACAATTTATAATCTGATATTATTGTGATGAGCATTGCTTTTCGCAGGCATTACCTGTCCTTCCTATGCAAACTATTTCCAAGGTTGTTCCTATTATTTCTGCCATTTTTTCAGGTTGAACTATGATGAGCTAGTCAGGTGAAGCAGCAACAAAATAAAAATGTACTCATGAAAGCATTTGAACTGTGGAATGACTGCTGGATAAATTAAGGAAGCAAGTGACCGTCTTATGAGGAATACTGCCTAAGTCTTGGAAGCTGTTTCATAAGTACACAGGTGTAAGTAGATGTTTTTTTCCATTGTCCTCCCTTGCAATCGCAAAATATTGTTATAAATTTATAACATATTACCAAGGTTGTTTTTATCATTATTGCCATCCTTCTAGGTTGAATGGTCTATGGTCAGTTGAAGCGTGTACATATTACTCATGAGAGCTGGTAAAATCATTGGAATTGTAGAATTTTGCTGGATAATTTAAGGACAATGTGACAGTTTCCTGGGGGAACATTATTGAAAGAAGTCATAGATGCTGTTCCACAACCATAAAGGTGTAAGTAGATGTATTTTTTCATCCAGTCCTTCCCTTGCTACATATTTCCATGGTTGTTCTTTTAATTCTAATAATTCTTCTAGGTTGATATATGATCCATGGTCAGGTGAAGTGTGAACATGTTACTTATGAGAGCTGGTAAAATCATTTGAATTGTAGAATGTAGATAGAGAAATTAAGGAAGCAAGTGAGAGTCTTATGGGGAACATTGTCGGAAAAGTTTATGAAGCTGTCTCATAACCACACATGTGTAAGTAGGTGCATTTTTTCATCTTGTGTTCCGTTGCAACATATTCCCAATGGTGTTCATATCATTATTATCATTCTTCTAGGTTGAATTATGATCTATGGTCAGTTGAGGCATTAACACGGTATTCATGAGAGATGGTGAAATCAGTTGAATTATGGAATGATGGCAGGAGAATTTAAGGAAGAAGTTGGTTGCCTCATGAGGATTATTTATTAAAAAAATGGTAAGTCATGTAAGAGAATTAGAACTTGTTTCAATAATGTTAATGTGCACATTTTTCCCACCCTTTTATAGGCTACAAAATATTTTTGTAGGATTAGTTTGGGAACTGGGTAGTATTTAGTAATGGCATGAGCTAGCTTGTGTTATTTGAGAATATGATACCTTATATATTGCTATGAACAGCCTTTCATATAGCTGGCAAATGCTGAATGACATGTTAACTTTATTCTCATGTTTGGTTAATATGTGAGATTTTACAACCTGTGAAAGTTATGTAGCATGTATTGTTTCAAATAGTCTTTGTAATTCTATTTCAGGTGTACAAGGATTTTATTTGGATCTTACATCAGGGAGAATATCAGTTTATTTTAAGAAGTTGATGACTTTAAGTATGGAATTGCTGGCATTTGGTATACTTTTTATAATGGTTTTTATATGTTGTGTTTTCTAGCAGCCTGGTGCAATGGTTATTGATGAACTACTTGAAGAACAGTTATTCTTATTCCAGGATGATAATATGCATATTATAACTATCCCTCTTAATGATCAGTGCACACTCATATGACTTTAGTGAATATAGATACAGTTTTGTGATTAACTTAACCGTGGAGATTGTAGTGAATTATAATATAAGAATGTGATTATGATGAGCCTGGATGATTTATTTCTCTCTCCATCAATGCAACATTATTAGTATAGTTTGACTGCATATTGAGATGCACCATATCTTTCCTTTCGGGGTTATCTCCTGCATTTAGCTCGGTATTAATCATTTCGTTTCATTTAATACCCATTATGTCTGTACCCCACCCTGTATCTATAGTGCATTTCAACCCATAATATATCCATTAAAATTAACACATGAGCGAGGTATTCTACTGGATTTGTAAAACTACTTCCTACAATTTAACAGGCTTTATGCTTCAGTTATTTACATCCATGATTGTCTTGTCATTGTTAATTGTCTGAGTCTAATTGCTCAATTTGGAATGCATTTGCTCCGTGCAGCATTTGCTGACTTAAAATCAGTGATTGAGTTTGGAATCCATCCTATTCTAATTAATGTTCTGATGTATATTCATTTATTGCAGTTATTTGTAAAATCTTTAATGTACCTAAAGGCTCACCTGAGTGCACACTGACATCACTGTGTCAGATTATTTGCCGTGATTCTTGGAATATTTGCATGCGGATTATTCTAGTATTACATTCATTATTGGGATTGGCAATATTTACAATTTCTAACTAATTAACATAGGCCTCAACTTTAGACAATTAACCCATTTCTTCCCAACGTTGCGTGAACGCAACGCAAACTTTGCGATTTTTTTTCTCCGTATTTGTTATTGATAAGTAGTTAAAATTTTTAGTATAGGTAGTTCAATGCTTTCTAAAATGTTATGAATTTTTTCACGGAAGAAATTTAATAACTTTTCTTTTGACACTGACCTTTTCATTTATATGTAAGTCGTTATTTTAGGTTATCTTCTAAGTTTACATATTATGTTAAATCTGAGGCACTCGATGATTATATCTCTCTGCAAATACAATGATGCATTTGTATTCTAGGCAATTGCAACAAATGGGGTAATTTGACTGAGTGGTTTTCAAATTATCTAAGAATAAAGCAAGTGTTGCGTTCACGCAACGTTGGGAGGACCCCGGTAATCTAGGGAAACGGCGCGCCGCGGCGGTAGTCGTGTAGAGCGTTTGTTTTTGGACTGAAAAATGAAAAGCTTATCAAGAATATGTTACCTTCTTATGGTGAAACTTTAGTTTCAGGCAATTGTACAGTATTTTAGTCCTAAATATACATCTACATATGTGTTGAAGGGTCTTTACTAGGATGTTTGGCAGGTGGTGAGTTTGCACCGAGTTGTGACTGTTTGATATTTTTAACTTCACGTATCGAGCGAGATTAAATCAGCGTTTACTTGTGCTATTGTGGAAATTAACTGTGACCTAAACAAAGGATGCATAAAAACTTTGCTATAGAGTTGTCCAGAAAATATAATGATTTCTGTAGGCGTCTGCAATTTCAAGATATACTGGCATCCTAAGGTAAGAACGATCTGCTTACCACAGTTGACAAGTATGCAAAAAGCAAGTGAGTATGTGAGGGTTAGAAAATAGATCGTAAATTCGTATTTACGTGGTGTTGCTGACTAGGATCCAAAGGGAAGGTAGTGGAAAGGTAAAAAGCATAGATAGGCTGGGCACCAATGGGTCTCCGTGCACAGCAGGGGTTGGCGAGTGAGCAAAATGAATGGAGAGATAAGAGGGATCACATTATCGCAGTATTTTCTGAGAAATTCATGCCCACTGGCCGCTGACGATAATGAGCTGGTAAGGCTCCAAATGAGGGTGCAGGTCATTTCGAAAGAAATTTTTTGAGAACTATGAGAGATTATGAATGCACAGGGATTCCAAGAAAAATATTTCTTGGTATATTAACTCAGGTAAAGGGCTTTCTGGGTATTACGGTAAATAGAAGGGGCGATGTTCCGTTCCATCCGCGTTTACCATATCTGTGGTTGTCTGTTGAACAATAGTTCCCTCCAAATAACCTGAACTCACATTTGCAGCCTAAGTTGTTCACTATCGCCAGTGATCATAGTGCGTGATATTCTCAGAAATTATTCCAATAACGTGGTAGTTCTTCCGTTCTGATGTTTAGTGGTTATTACACCTTAGCAAAAAATATTACTGGATTAAGGACGCGTTCCTAATGTGCGTCAAACGATGTCCCGGAAGAGTTTTGTTGAACCTAAAATGTTCTTACGCCTGACTGGTAACAGAAGTTTGGACCAGGGGGATAAGTTTTCTAAGATACGTCCATACTTTGCGAGCTCAACCAAATATTTCTCCGGTTTGATGCAATTTCTCATAAATTATCTTTTGACGAGAAGATGATGGCATATTTTGGCGAAAGTGAAGGAGCAATTACTCATTATCAATAGCAGACACTTTGTTATTTCCGCGATGTAAAAATTCCTATTATTTGACCGGTTTCTTTATATTTTCTGTACTTTATAATGGTGTGATAGCCGAAACCGGTCAAATTTGACCGGTATAGTCAAGTATATACTTTGTGGAAGTAACAAATTACCTGTTATTGATGTCTACCACGTACAAGATTCAAGTTTCGATTTGAGCAACTACACTTTTAGTCATTAAACTCGACATAATATAGGACATAACTGAATAAATAGTTTGCGAAATACAGTAAGGAAAGACCAGGTTGGCCACAATTATGTTCGTGACGAAAAAATTCACGACGAAGATGCCGAGTTTGTAGCAGCTAGATGTTTAGTGATTACCAAAAGTGCAATATTCATTTACATACTGATTGGTCCTCTAAATTTCATGAACAATACCAAGTTTAATCAATATTTTGGGTTAATTATATATTTGGATTACAATAAAAGCGAATTACTTGCAAAAATAAAAGAGTTCCGAAAAAAACGCAAAACGGCTCATTTGACCCGGGGAACTCCCAACGTTGCGTATACGCAACGTTTCACCAACCGCAAACTAAAAACAATAAAAATATAAAAATCGATAATTTTCCTTATTTGAGTCTGTTTTATTGCTAATTCATCAAAATATTTGGAATTTTTAAGTTATTAACATGCTTGGGATTTAATGGGTTAATAAGCATTCAATGAGAGTTTATTATTATCATATGGACATGTTATCACTTTCCTAGGTTCCTTTGTCATCTATGGTTTGGTGAATGGTGAACATGTTAGCCATGAGAGTTGTTAAATGATTTGAAGAATGGAATAACATCTGTGTTAACTATGGGAGCAAGTGAGTCTCATTCGGAACATTGTGGAAACAGTCTATGAAGATGAATGATTGGCAAGCATGAGTAAGTAGGTGCATTTTTCATTTGTCTTGCCTTTTCGAAATGTATCCAAGGATGTCCTTATAATTATTTTCTTTCTTCTAGGTTGATCTGTCTTCAATGGTGGAGCAAATGAGATACCCATCAGGGACATTGCTTTAGGAAAATCTTAGTATTTTTGACCTGTGGGGATGGTGAAGTCTGATTATCTTTGGTAACGTTGGTGAAGTAAGTTTGATAAGCTGTCTCTAATCTGTCTCTTAAGTTAGATAAAATCAGGGCAAAGCTGTTATAATGCAAGTATATAATGCAATGCAAATTATAATGCAATGCTGGTATATGCTATTGGAGTATATGAGGCCTTATGCATTGCTGTGAACTTGTCATTTTGCAGGCATATGGTAATGGTGAATGGCATTTCAACTTTATTTTACATATTTGGATAATGTGTGAGACTACTGCAATCTGCAATCCTTGGAAATTATGTAATATGTACTGTTTCCGATGGTCTTTTTAATTGTATTTCAGGTTTGCAAGGATTTTATTAGGATCTTACATCAGGAGGAATATCAGTATATTTAGAAGTTGATGATTTTAAGTATGGAATTGATGTTTAGTACAATCCATTTATTTTAAGATATTATTCTATGAACTACAAACACAATTACATAGTTCTGATTTTTTCGGGATCATGGTTTAAGTGTTGTTGGGTATTCTATACACTGACCTATAATGATAACTTGGATGAACATAACTTTTTCCTTTTGAATGTTGATTTCCCATGAACATACTTGTGCATCTCAAATTGAATGGTTTGTTCAATTAATTACATTGTTAACTCTTCGGTTTACTTTGTCTCATGGTATTTATATGTTATGTTTTCTAGCAGCCTGGTGCAGTGGATAATCATGAACTATTTGAAAAACTGTTCTTCTTAATCCGGGACAGGATACTATGCATTAAGTGGCAGGCTGGATTTGTAATCCTGAGGGTGATACCTGTTGTGTGGACCTTACTGCTACATTTGCCAGCATTAGCAAAATCATCATTCCTTAAAGTCTAGACATTATGGCAGTGCACCTTTAAATGGATGTTTTAAAAGCCTTAAATTATGTGCATCTGTTTTGAAATTAGTTTGATCAAATTGTACTACTATTTCAACAAAATTATATTTTATTTATTCTGGAAAAATATTCTATTGCCCATGACTTTCTGTTTTAATGATCAAACATTACTTTATATGACTGTAATTGTAAATAGTTATGTTATTTACTGAACTGTGGAGATTGTAGTGAATTTTATTATAATATAAGGATGTGATTACGATGTGCCAGCTTTTTTTATTTCTATCCAGCAATTCATCTCAATAAGTATTTTAATTGTTAATGGTCTGGGTGTAATTTGGAATGCATTTGCTCTGTGCTGAATTAAATGCAGTTGCAGTCAGATTATTTGTCATGATTCTTAGAAAATTGGTAAGCAGATGGTTCTAGTATTACATACATGATTTGGAGTAGCAATGTTAATAAATTCACAACCCTCTTAGATCAGTCATCCTATTGCTTGGTTTGGGCATTTTTCGAGAGTCGAACCAAGGTCCTCAGACTAAAATACCGCCATATAATATAATTTTAATAATTTAATTTTTATTTAATAAAATAATAAAAGTATTATCAGGTATGCTATAATTTCCTATAACCTTGGGAGATTTCATGAATCTAACTTCATAAATGAAGGAATGAAACATGGTTCCTTGTACCTATTCACCCGGATCGCTGAAGACAATTTTTGTTGTGTGGGTTGGGGATTTTTTCAGAGTTGAACCGAGATCTTCAGGGTCGAAAACCGCCCTTATTACCTAGTATAATGTAATTAACTATGATCGTGGAAAATTCCATGCACCGGACTTCCTAATTAAGGAAGTGAGACATGGTTCCTTGTACCTATACACACGGAGCGCTGTAGAACGAATGTTTTTTTCGCTTGGCTTGTAAATTTTTCCAGAGTCGAACCGAGGTCGTCAGACTAAAAACCGCCCATGTTATCAAGTATACTATAATTTCCTATGACCTTGGGAGATTTCATGAATCTAATTTCATAAATAAAGGAATAAAACATGGTTCCTTGTACCTATGCACCCGGAGCGCTGAAGTAAGAAAATTTTTGTCGCGTGGGTTGACAATTTTTCTAGAGTCGAACCGAGGTCTTCAGTGTCAAAAACTACCCGTGTTCGCAAGTATATTATAATTATCTATGACCATGGAAAATTTCATGTACCAGACTTCCTAAATAAGGAAGCAAGACATGGTGCCTTACAACCCATGCATCCAGAGCGCTGCAGTGCGAAATTTATTTTTCCCGTGAGTTGACAATTTTTCTGGAGTCGAACCGAGGTCTTCAGTGTCAAAAACTGCCCGTGTTCGCAAGTATATTATAATCATCTATGACCATGGAAAATTTCATGTACCAGACTTCCTAAATAAGGAAGCAAGACATGGTGCCTTACAACCCATGCATCCAGAGCGCTGCAGTGCGAAATTTATTTTTCCCGTGAGTTGACAATTTTTCTGGAGTCGAACCGAGGTCTTCAGTGTCAAAAACTACCCGTGTTCGCAAGTATATTATAATTATCTATGACCATGGAAAATTTCATGTACCAGACTTCCTAAATAAGGAAGCAAGACATGGTGCCTTACAACCCATGCATCCAGAGCGCTGCAGTGCGAAATTTATTTTTCCCGTGAGTTGACAATTTTTCTGGAGTCGAACCGAGGTCTTCAGTGTCAAAAACTGCCCGTGTTCGCAAGTATATTATAATCATCTATGACCATGGAAAATTTCATGTACCAGACTTCCTAAATAAGGAAGCAAGACATGGTGCCTTACAACCCATGCATCCAGAGCGCTGCAGTGCGAAATTTATTTTTCCCGTGAGTTGACAATTTTTCTAGAGTCGAACCGAGGCCTTCAGTGTCAAAAACTGCCCGTGTTCGCAAGTATATTATAATTATCTATGACCATGGAAAATTTCATGTACCAGACTTCCTAAATAAGGAAGAAAGACATGGTGCCTTACAACCCATGCATCCAGAGCGCTGCAGTGCGAAATTTATTTTTCCCGTGATTTGACAATTTTTCTAGAGTCGAACCGAGGTCTTCAGTGTCAAAAACTGCCCGTGTTCGCAAGTATATTATAATCATCTATGACCATGGAAAATTTCATGTACCAGACTTCCTAAATAAGGAAGAAAGACATGGTGCCTTACAACCCATGCATCCAGAGCGCTGCAGTGCGAAATTTATTTTTCCCGTGATTTGACAATTTTTCTAGAGTCGAACCGAGGTCTTCAGTGTCAAAAACTGCCCGTGTTCGCAAGTATATTATAATCATCTATGACCATGGAAAATTTCATGTACCAGACTTCCTAAATAAGGAAGCAAGACATGGTGCCTTACAACTCATGCATCCAGAGCGCTGCAGTGCGAAATTTATTTTTCCCGTGATTTGACAATTTTTCTAGAGTCGAACCGTGGACCATAGACTCAAAATACAGACGTATCATAAATTTCCATTTTATTAACTATTTACAAAAAAAATTTCATGTCCCTGCATCGATTACGTTGTGAGATAACCGTGTTCCCTTTTACCTATGTCTCCCATTTAAATGCACGTAAAATTTGAATTCCCGCCGCGCTTGAGAATCAAGATGGCGGATTACATTGGTCAAGTGCGTGACACGACCTGGCTTTTACCGACCTTGGATGTCCCCAAGGTCGGTAAAAGGCAGGTCGTGTCACGCTCCCATAGTGCATTTCGGTTTGATCATCTTGGTTCCCACCTGTCTGTTGTTTACATGGTGTTTGCATAGGGCATATGAATTAATTTCAAAAAATTGTGTGCTGCAGTGCTCCGATTTGCTCCAATTCCACGAAAAACGGAGTATGAATATTTCGTTTTCCTTCTGATCGTAAAAGAAAGGCTCCTTGGTCGATAGATTGCAGAAGAAACAAATGGAAATCTACAATAACATCGCACATTGTGAGGTAAGGAAGTGACAATATTATAAGTATTTTTTGCCTGTATTTGTACTTTGTAAATATTTATATATTCAACGTAAGTCTTAATAATTCTAGCAATAGTCTATGTCAATGAGGGAACGTCACATAGTAGAAATATAGGCTTCTCAAAAGTTGTTGACAACGCTGTTGTCACCAGCATATTTTGATACGGATTCATCACGCTTTGCCTTGAAATTATGTTAAGTAATGCAAAAGTGCCAAACTTTTCAATGTTATTTATTACTTCGGGTCATGTTTCATACGGAATAATACGGAAATGGTGCATTTTCATTGTAAATTAGTAGAATAATCGGATCGTATGTAGGCTCGCTTGCGCCAGTATACATTTCTTCAATTCAGTTTTATACGTGCAATGGATAATGCCTTCTCTGTTCAGAAATTCCTCAATTTTTACGAATATTATTATTTAGGTTTGTTTCACTGCGGAGAAGTTAAGAGTGTCGTCAACAGGATGGTCGCAAACTACATAAACAAACTGCCGTTCCAACAGCGATTTCTGGAAAAAGGTATGTATTCTGAAGATAAGTTATACAAAGTTTGAATAAGTTTACATAGTTTTAATATTACAAATTGGCGACAGTCGAATCTAGTCTTTTCTAATAATTTCAGTTTTTTATGCACTTTTGGAAGTCGTAATAAGATGTCCTGTTAAACTCGTGCATTCGTTATACGTTATGCATAGAAATTCTTGCATCCAAACAACTCGGATATCAACCCGTGTGCTGGAGGAGAGTTGGTGGAAGAACCAGACGTTCCCGACTGTCAACAGGACGAGATGTTGGTGATTAATTAGGAAATCCGGATGCTGAAAGCAAAAGTAAGTGTATTATGATATTATGGAAAAGTATTTACAAATTATGATTGTGAAGTTCAATGCAACCATGTACGAGAAAGTTATATGCTTTACTCGAGTTTTAATTCTGCTAGTGTGTAGTAAATTTATGAGTTATGTAGTAGAATATTGAATTATCACTTGTTACGTTATTTGTTTGGCTTTCAGTTAACTTTTTTGTATCAGTGCTGTTGAAGTGATATTTTCATGATACTGGATATTATGCACACCGAATTGCAGTAACCTATAACTTCATACATGGACTCCTTCGCGTATAAATTTATATAAAGCCTATGTACCGTTTATAAAGTTGTCTGGTAGTTTTTGAGAATGTCGCAAAGTATATCTTCATTTAAAGGAAGGGTCTATTGACAGGAATTTAATTAAAGTGTGGGCTATAGGGATATCAATATATGGCAGTTCAATTATTTGACAGTTATTTGAGTGCAGTCATTGTGTGTTGAATTCATGGGAATAAGGACATGTGGTATTATGTGAGGTTAAGTTATTGAGAGTGTAACAGTAGTGTGGGAAAAATAGACCTTAAATCTATGCTATCATTCATTTACTGTGTAAATGGTGCAACAACATCAGCCCATTTTATTGTGGATTAGTGCAAAAGTTGAACATTATATGGCCAAATTCATGCAAAAAGTAATAAATATTCAACATTGTAATAGATACTAATCATTATATGTGTTAATAGATTACCCACTGTAGGATGTGAATCAATTGATATTATTACGGTGTTAATAGTATTAATACGGTGAAGCCTAATGAAAATGACCACATACAATTTATAATCTGATATTATTGTGATGAGCATTGCTTTTCGCAGGCATTACCTGTCCTTCCTATGCAAACTATTTCCAAGGTTGTTCCTATTATTTCTGCCATTTTTTCAGGTTGAACTATGATGAGCTAGTCAGGTGAAGCAGCAACAAAATAAAAATGTACTCATGAAAGCATTTGAACTGTGGAATGACTGCTGGATAAATTAAGGAAGCAAGTGACCGTCTTATGAGGAATACTGCCTAAGTCTTGGAAGCTGTTTCATAAGTACACAGGTGTAAGTAGATGTTTTTTTCCATTGTCCTCCCTTGCAATCGCAAAATATTGTTATAAATTTATAACATATTACCAAGGTTGTTTTTATCATTATTGTCATCCTTCTAGGTTGAATGGTCTATGGTCAGTTGAAGCGTGTACATATTACTCATGAGAGCTGGTAAAATCATTGGAATTGTAGAATTTTGCTGGATAATTTAAGGACAATGTGACAGTTTCCTGGGGGAACATTATTGAAAGAAGTCATAGATGCTGTTCCACAACCATAAAGGTGTAAGTAGATGTATTTTTTCATCCAGTCCTTCCCTTGCTACATATTTCCATGGTTGTTCTTTTAATTCTAATAATTCTTCTAGGTTGATATATGATCCATGGTCAGGTGAAGTGTGAACATGTTACTTATGAGAGCTGGTAAAATCATTTGAATTGTAGAATGTAGATAGAGAAATTAAGGAAGCAAGTGAGAGTCTTATGGGGAACATTGTCGGAAAAGTTTATGAAGCTGTCTCATAACCACACATGTGTAAGTAGGTGCATTTTTTCATCTTGTGTTCCGTTGCAACATATTCCTTGTACCTATACACACGGAGCGCTGTAGAACGAATGTTTTTTTCGCTTGGCTTGTAAATTTTTCCAGAGTCGAACCGAGGTCGTCAGACTAAAAACCGCCCATGTTATCAAGTATACTATAATTTCCTATGACCTTGGGAGATTTCATGAATCTAATTTCATAAATAAAGGAATAAAACATGGTTCCTTGTACCTATGCACCCGGAGCGCTGAAGTAAGAAAATTTTTGTCGCGTGGGTTGACAATTTTTCTAGAGTCGAACCGAGGTCTTCAGTGTCAAAAACTACCCGTGTTCGCAAGTATATTATAATTATCTATGACCATGGAAAATTTCATGTACCAGACTTCCTAAATAAGGAAGCAAGACATGGTGCCTTACAACCCATGCATCCAGAGCGCTGCAGTGCGAAATTTATTTTTCCCGTGAGTTGACAATTTTTCTGGAGTCGAACCGAGGTCTTCAGTGTCAAAAACTGCCCGTGTTCGCAAGTATATTATAATCATCTATGACCATGGAAAATTTCATGTACCAGACTTCCTAAATAAGGAAGAAAGACATGGTGCCTTACAACCCATGCATCCAGAGCGCTGCAGTGCGAAATTTATTTTTCCCGTGAGTTGACAAATTTTCTAGAGTCGAACCGAGGTCTTCAGTGTCAAAAACTGCCCGTGTTCGCAAGTATATTATAATTATCTATGACCATGGAAAATTTCATGTACCAGACTTCCTAAATAAGGAAGAAAGACATGGTGCCTTACAACCCATGCATCCAGAGCGCTGCAGTGCGAAATTTATTTTTCCCGTGAGTTGACAATTTTTCTAGAGTCGAACCGAGGTCTTCAGTGTCAAAAACTGCCCGTGTTCGCAAGTATATTATAATTATCTATGACCATGGAAAATTTCATGTACCAGACTTCCTAAATAAGGAAGAAAGACATGGTGCCTTACAACCCATGCATCCAGAGCGCTGCAGTGCGAAATTTATTTTTCCCGTGATTTGACAATTTTTCTAGAGTCGAACCGTGGTCTTCAGTGTCAAAAACTGCCCGTGTTCGCAAGTATATTATAATCATCTATGACCATGGAAAATTTCATGTACCAGACTTCCTAAATAAGGAAGCAAGACATGGTGCCTTACAACCCATGCATCTAGAGCGCTGCAGTGCGAAATTTATTTTTCCCGTGAGTTGACAATTTTTCTAGAGTCGAACCGAGGTCTTCAGTGTCAAAAACTGCCCGTGTTCGCAAGTATATTATAATTATCTATGACCATGGAAAATGTCATGTACCAGACTTCCTAAATAAGGAAGAAAGACATGGTGCCTTACAACCCATGCATCCAGAGCGCTGCAGTGCGAAATTTATTTTTCCCGTGAGTTGACAAATTTTCTAGAGTCGAACCGAGGTCTTCAGTGTCAAAAACTGCCCGTGTTCGCAAGTATATTATAATCATCTATGACCATGGAAAATTTCATGTACCAGACTTCCTAAATAAGGAAGAAAGACATGGTGCCTTACAACCCATGCATCCAGAGCGCTGCAGTGCGAAATTTATTTTTCCCGTGATTTGACAATTTTTCTAGAGTCGAACCGAGGTCTTCAGTGTCAAAAACTGCCCGTGTTCGCAAGTATATTATAATCATCTATGACCATGGAAAATTTCATGTACCAGACTTCCTAAATAAGGAAGCAAGACATGGTGCCTTACAACTCATGCATCCAGAGCGCTGCAGTGCGAAATTTATTTTTCCCGTGATTTGACAATTTTTCTAGAGTCGAACCGTGGACCATAGACTCAAAATACAGACGTATCATAAATTTCCATTTTATTAACTATTTATAAAAAAAATTTCATGTCCCTGCATCGATTACGTTGTGAGATAACCGTGTTCCCTTTTACCTATGTCTCCCATTTAAATGCACGTAAAATTTGAATTCCCGCCGCGCTTGAGAATCAAGATGGCGGATTACATTGGTCAAGTGCGTGACACGACCTGGCTTTTACCGACCTTGGGGTTTGTCGAGTCCGTTGGCGCATGAGACACACAGTGGAGACCTCGCGGACGAAAGAAAGAAAGGGTCACCAACACACGCGGAGGGAACGGGGGAGGGGCAAACAAGCAGCACGGGAAATGTTTCCCTCCGCCGCTGGAATCAGTTCCGTTTCCCCAAGCGGGCCCGCGCGTATTTGTTCCGCGACCGACCGCCATCGGGGAGCCGTCCCAGAGGTGTTCGCCGGCCGACGCCGCCGCCGCATCCGATGACGACAAACCCCCAAGCGGGAGCGGCATATCGCGGGAAAATCAGCCGCTGGGCGTCCCCAGACCGCACCACTGTGTGCGTGCGGTGCGGCTCCAGCGTTTGCTTTATTTGCACGCTTTGCGATTGTCTCTTTTTTCTCTCCTTTCCTCCACCTCTCTTTCTCTACTCACAATACGCGAGCCTCGTAATGTCTACACACACGCGAAGGCAAAACGTGCGACTATGGTGAGCGCGATAAAAATAAAAAGATTTACATTTCACATCAGATCCCAGCCTGCTTCCTCTCGCCCCAGCGACATCATCGGCGTCGATGAAACGGGTGCAATGCACATAACATACGCACGCAAATGAGTTATTCTTTTCTTTTTCGTAGGCCGGGAATAATAAAAAAAATAACCGTATCCTTCCTCATAGTAACACAATGGAGCAACACTCAAACAAATGACTTACAGATGCCGGCCCGTGCGTTTCTCCTCATCGCCGTATGCATGGGAGGGGATTGCTGCCTCACCAAGACAATCGACATGCGCCATGCATTATAGAATAGGCCCTGCTTTGGGGAAACAACGGTACATTTTTCCGGCACAAATATGTATGCATATACTGTCGGAGAATGATTTGTTCGGTTCCGCACTTTTTTTCCCCGCATGTGCGTGGCCTGCAGACTCGCGGGGCGATAGCCTATAGCCAGCCTCCGTTTCCCTCAGCTCAAAACATTTCGCCCGAAAAGCGTCCGCCAAATGCGAAAGGTGAAGTCGGCAGGGTCCGCGAACCCAGGGATCACGTCGGGCTTGAGAAAATGTTTATCGTATGGAATGTATAACGACTCTACAATTGAAATGCCAATTAAGGACTTTGAATTACCACTCCACTTAAACGTTGATTCATGCCAAACAAAAGGACCCCGCGGCCTGTGACCAGAGCTCAACGCCTCCCCGATCGCTGCACCCCCCCCTCCTAATCCCCCTAAAACTATTCCACCTCCCCCGTTGCCCGAACACCCCAACAGATTGATTGTATCGGAGCAAAAATGGGGGGGGTGAAGGGCGGCGGTAATGACGATTCGTCTCATCACGAGTTTACTTCGCTCTCTCGAAATCGGACGCGAGAAAAGAAGAGTTTTAATTAGACGTGGAAATTCGCGTCCTGCCCCGAGGGTGGGGGAGGTAAACGTGTGTAAGCGCTAATCGAGCGGCGAAGCAAAAATATGTGACGCGATGGACGGAATCGAAGCTTTATTATGGCGGAAAAACAAAGAAAGGTCCTTTGCTGAGCGAGTGTGGATTTATGCGAAGAAGGAGCTCGCGAAATAATTGGCGTTTCTCACGCGCCGATGAGCTCACAGGGCGAGAGAGAGAGAAATGCAGCGGGTTCGATCCCTACGGCACAGGATGGTTCACGGCCGAAATTTTTGGGCGCCGCGTGCACGTCAAATATCGAGAAAAGGTCATTACGAGCGAGCAAATAAAGACGAATGCAATGGAAATGATGGAATATATATCCAAGCTTGACCGCACCTCAACCAATAGAACTATTCTCATCAGGAAACAAAACGAAATACACGCATCCTTCCAAGTGTGCATTCCCACCGCAATAGTTTAGGCGGCAGCGCAGCTGAAGAAAGAGTGAGTAAACGCTACCCAAATGTGGAACAGAAACTAACATGAAGGAGAGCGCATGGGCCACATAACGAAAAATGCTGTATGTAAGCTTCATCATAGTTGAAACAGTTTTAGATCTAATTCTCTGGTTTACTTTTGAAGACTAATAAGGACCAAAAGATTGATACCTACGAAAATTTGATTCTCTCTTCCTGAGGTAAAAAAATCTCCGAGTTGTAAACCAAACAGTTGTGTATGCCCCGAAAATGTCAACGCAAAAATGTTTAATAGGCATAATTCAGCGAATATTTACAAGAACACGATTTCTCCTTCCCACCATGCAAAGATTTTGACTTATCTATGCTATTACTGGTTAGGATTGCACCCGAAATAAACAGTAAACTTCCTGCAAAGTAACTCTCATCCTGGCATCTTCCTCTTTCACCAGAGCATTTTTCTGGTCCGATATATTTTATCTCACTGTTAGGTAAAGTCACAGAGTGACTAAGAGGGTACACCGCCCAATACCCCAGTCTCTGTTTAGACACCAACATTATATTTTCCTGTTTTGACTTTATTACTACCATTTTTATTATATCAATGGTAGGTGCGTTGCTAATATAGTCAACAATCATGTTCTTGCTCCAAATCCCAACAAATAAGACATGGCAAGGTGAAAGCAATGGTAACGCCACACTGTGACCACACGGTTACACTTCCCATGACTCCGGTCATAGCTTACACCAATTTTTTTCTAACCTTTCCCACATGAATACCATAAATAATAAAAGAATGGTAGGTGCCATATCGAGTTGCTACCATATTCCACAATCATGTTCCTACCCCAATGCATCACAACAAATAAATATGGCATAATTACAGCCAATCATCGGATATATATTCGAAGAAAAAAATATCTATGACATATGGAAAACAAAGCAGTCCGCAGCAGAAAACCATGATAAGCGTTCGCGATCTTCCTTCCACCTCACCCCACCTTCGGTCCCAACAAACCCTCCCATTTTTTTCTGCCTTCCTTACATCGTCAAACATGAAAACTAAAGATACGCGTTTATGAAACAGCTCGGGCACATGCGAAAGGATGGGATTACGGCGAAAAAAAAATTAAGAGAAAGAGAGTACAGAGATTCGAACAGGGAAAATACAAAAAAAGAAGAACGGAAAGTACACACAGATGCCTACCACGTACGTAGGTAACATCCCTCAAACTTTTCCCATCCACCACTGACGACCACATAACCAACTCTCCCTCCTCCTTCCACATATAACGAGCGAAAAACTATAGAAGCGACCGAGTGATCGATAAGGTTTAAGTGCGGGGAAAATGGTGGGATGGGTTGAAACGGTGCGAGGATCGCAATGGACAGGGTTTTGCCGGAGAGGGAGGGTAAAAGTTGGGTGGGGGTGTAGGGAGGGAGGGGGTGGAGAAGGAGGGGAAAACCTAATTGTAAGCCGTCTCTGATAAGGATTAAAGAGTGATTATAATGATAAAAGGATGGGGGAATGGGCCCATCGCAGCGCGGGAGGACGGGCGACCGCCTTTCCGGGAGAACAAGGGAAGAGCGGGTCTCGAGGGGCGATAGGTCGTAGATCGTAGTCAGCTCGGTAATGAAACATCTAGACGCGCAAAACTTATTAATGGGAAATCAACATGGATTCAGGAAAAACAGGTCGTGCGAAACTCACTTAGCGCTTTTCGCCCACGATATTTTAGTCTCCGAAGAAGACAACATTCCAGTAGACGCGATTTTTCTTGATTTCAAAAAGGCATATGATAAAGTACCCCACGGAAAGTTAATAATAAAACTGAAATCTTATGGTCTAGACGAAGATGTCATTTCCTGGATAAGTGAATTTTTGAGCGACCGCGTCCAAAGAGTAGTATTAGACGGTGCAGTCTCCAATGAGGTTAGAGTCACTTCTGGCGTTCCTAGGGTAGTGTCATAGGCCCACTCCTATTCCTTCTTTATATAAACGACATTGGCGAAGTAGTACACAGTAAGTTACGATTATTTGCAGACGACTCTGTAGTTTACAGAGAAATCCGTTCCAGCAAAGATATAGACGAACTAACGAATGACCTTGCTGCTATCCAAGCTTGGTGCGATGCTTGGCAGTTAGAATTAAATTTGGAAAAATGCGTCTTAATGAATTTCTGGAAGAAGAATAACTCCCTACAGCGTAACTATATCATTCGGGGAACCCAGTTAAAGGGAGTTGAATCCGTGAAATATCTAGGGGTTAGACTCAATAATGATCTATCGTGGAATAAACATATTCGAGTAATAACCGGTCAAGCTAATCGTACAATGGGTTTTGTTAAAAGAATATTAGGAAAGTGCGACGACAAAGTGAGAGAAATTAGCTACTTTTCCCTCGTTAGACCACATTTGGAATACGCTGCCAGTGTTTGGGACCCTCATGAAAAAGGCTTAATAACAGAGTTAGAACGCGTGCAAAGAAGAGCTGCCAGGTATGTGAAAGGTCGTTACGATAGTCTTGTTAGTGTAACTGACCTCTTAGATAAACTCGGATGGGAATCTCTGTCGGACCGTAGATTGAAAAATAGACTAAACCTTTTAGATAAATTCAAGAGCAGTGTCTTTTCTGACGAAGTTAACCATATCTTGCGGACGCCAACGTCTTACGGAAGATCAGATCATATAAATAAAATAAGAGAGATAGATTGCAGAACGGACAGATTCCGAATTTCATTTTTTCCACGATCGATAAGAGATTATAACGGCAGCAATAGAACTCGTAAATAGATTGCATGACTTGTAGTGTAGCCTACTAACCTATGTAAAACTTATTGCATGTTTCTGAATTTCTATTCTATATTCTATTTCTAACAGCATATAGTAGTATAGTTTGTTATTATACGGGACGTTTTTGGATGGTGTGGTGTGCATGTGGGAGTCCAAATGCATGCTGCATGCTGGTGATTGATCACCCCCCGCCAAACACCCTAGAGGTGGCTCGCAGGGTATTATGTAGATGTAGATAGGATTTGCTTGGAGGAAGGAAAAGTACAAGGACCCTGGGTAAGGACCATCGCGGAGCGTCGCAGTGAATAAAACTACAATTTCCCGAAGTTTGAAATCATATTATTAAATTACACTCCTAGATTTTGACGAACGCCAGTGTTAAAAAACTTAAATGTCTGACATCAAGTGACATTATATTTTAATTAAAAATTGGTCAAAATAGTACAAGCCCTATAGTAACTTTGCCCTTTCAACTAAGCCACTGGGCATAACACTAATATTAGAAATAGGATTAAGATCTTAATAACTCCTGTAGGCAGCAATATCAATAAAATCTGAGTTGGTACCTATATCTAGCTCTGGAGGAGCAAACACTTTCAGATACATCCTCGATGAATACGATAAAAATATCAGTTCTTCTCCACATCATCCATGTTAGGAAAAGGTATACCTTCAGAGGGCGCGAAAAGCTACCCAGTCAACGCCTCCCCAATCGCATGAGTGTTACCAAATAGACGTCATTTTTATTTTCTTCGAAATATTGGTTCACTGGCGAGCGATATATGTACTACTCTTGAGACACTTTTTTGTGCAGCCAGATCTACCTTTCCGACCACCGTACGTCTACCGGGAGGGAAGGTGCAGCGGGGGAGGGAACCGCGGAAGGTTGGCCGAAGAAAGAGCGATGCATGGGAGGAGATGGGTGGGTGGGGCTCCACCAAGAGGAAGAGGAGGCGGAGGAGCACCAAACGGCCTAACTTGGACTCCACTCCGGCGTACAAATAAAGGGAACTACCCAATCCCACAAAGCACGCCGTAATTGCATCTGCATTATCGCACAGTACACGATACAAAGTGCATACACAGGAAGCTTGTGCTCGGTGCAAATGGGTTCATCCGTTCGTGCGTACCAGGGGGTGGGGGGCGGGTGGGAGGGTTTGAGGGGGGAGGGATGAGTGGGGGTTTAGGGAGGCCAACGGTGTGGGAAGGTGGAGTAATGGGGAGGGCCGTGTGTTGCTGGGAAGCCGGACGTTTGGGGGCGTAAGAAACGCGGAGAGAAGGGAGGGTGGGTGGGTGGACAGGGAGTGAAATGGGAGAGAGGCCATATGGAAGGAGGCCAGAGGGTGAAGCGAAGTAATGAAGGCATGTGAGAGGCTCACGTCGGAGCAGCCTAAAATCTCAATTGTGAATGATGTTCTACAGCTCAGGGCATACAGGTCATATGGGGCACACTTCTACCCTCTCGCAATCTCTACCTTGAAGCACCTCTTTCCGACGATGCATTTCAATCTACCGCATAGTACATGCACTCCTTACATACCTCACTCAGTCAAACGCAGCAATTTATCCTTATTCTTCTTAGCTCGATTGATAAAATTTATCACTGACGTTATATTTCCTCTAGTATTAATAGGATGTTAATTTTTCCTTGCCTGACAAGTACAAAGTGGAGACCAAAGGGTTTTACAGTTATACGAGCATCCACTTTTTAATTTACACGTAACGCAGTCGAGTTGGAGGAAGATTCAAGCGTCATAAGGATAAAACTTAATTTTGAGGAAGAAAAGATTATTTTATCATTCGGTATTTTATCATTATTTTATCATTCGGTATCAGTTGAAGAGTTCGGGTCATCGATTGAAGCCTGCAATCCCGATATTGTGATTGGTACTGAATCGTGGCTTAGTGATCATGTTGATTCCAATGAGGTTTTCCCACATAATTTTGAACCCAAAGGAGAGATAGGGATGGGAGAGGGGGAGGAATATTTATCTGCGTAATAAACAAACTAGTGAGCACTCTAGAATGGATAAGAGATGATTGTGAGATGATGTCTGTAAGTTTTAAAGGTCAGAAAACCCTAAAAATTATTGCTATCTATAGAAGCCCAAACGAAGGGATGCGTGCAGTGGAGGTTTTAGCGGACGCATGCTCGGAAAGTCCGGAGGGTCATACAATAATAGCAGGGGATTTAAACCTTCCGGGAATTCACTGGGCTGGCGACGCTGTCGCGGTAGGGGGCGGTAAGGCCCAGGAATTTGCTAGTCGCCTTGTAAATGAAGAGGGCTTTGTGCAGGTGGTGGAAAAACCCACCCGTGGGGCAAACATACTTGACGTCATGCTGGTGAGACCAGGAGGGTTGGCGGGTGAAGCAATTGTCTCTCCGGGAATAAGCGACCATTCGGCGGTGTGCGTACAACTCAACTGGGCCAAGGCTCAGTTTAAAGAACCAGACAAGGAAAAGATAATATGGCACTTTGGGAGAGGGGATTGAGAAGGATTCCAGTTATTTTTAAGGGAGAGATTCTCTGAATGGATAAACAAGGGACAGAGTGTTGAGGAAATTTGGGAGACATTTAAGCAGATAATGAATGAAGACCTAAGTACCTTCGTTCCGAATAAGAGAATCAAAGAAAATACCGACCCAGAACACTACAACCATACAATTAGATCACTGAAGAGAAAAATAAGAGTGATTCACAAAAAACGGGATCGGAGTCCAGAGTTATCTACCATGTATAAAATGTTAATCCGCTTATTAAATAATGAAAAGAAATTAGCCAAAGAAACGTTTTTGCGGAATGTTATCTCTAAAGACAACGGTAATAAATTTTATAAATATTTGAGAAGGAGGAAGGGGAGCAGGGACAACATCGCAGTTTTATTAAACAAAAAGGGGCCTTAGTTACAGATGATAAAGAGAAGGCTAATGAGTTCAGCGACTGGTATTCTAATGTTTTTTGCGAGAGCAATGAATAGAATAGATAATTCAGATATTTCACTGGTTTCTTGGGAACGGTCGGGGATGACGAACACACAGAACCCTATAAATATTTCCACTACCAACTCAGAAATATATAACAAAATCAAAAAAATGAGGCCAAATAAATCAATAGGACCAGATGGAATTTCAATCGATTGAAACTGGGAGGGAGTGCTGTGACAGGTTATATTCTTCATTTATTCAATGTAACTATGAACAACAATACTCTACCCAAGGACGGGAAGAAGGCTAACATAAAGCCCATATATAAAGGTGGTGACGAAAAACTTGTTGAGAATTATAGGCCAGTAAGCTTAAGCAGTGGTTTGTAAATTAGTTGAAAAGATAATTGCTGAGTACCTCTGGGATTTGTGGGAAAGTGAAAATTGGCTATTCGAACGAGAACACGGTTTTAGAAAAGGACACTCATGTCAAACCCAACTCTTAGGGCTCTGTCAAGAAATGGCCGACTCCATGGATGCGGGTTTGGAAGTGGACGCCGTTGTAGTAGACCTGTCTAAAGCCTTCGATAAAGTCGAACACAATCGACTCATACTAAAGATGAGACAATTACCCCAGCAAATAGACAAACGGGTGATCCTGTGGGTTGAGGACTTTCTGAAAGGTCGAACTCAAAGAGTACAAGTTGGGGATACGAGTTCCGATGAAACAATGGTTACATCGGGGGTGCCTCAAGGTAGTGTTCTTGGGCCAATCTTGTTTTTAATTTATATAAATGACCACCCAAACAAAATTAACTCGCATTTTAGACTTTTTGCCGACGATTGCATTATTTATAAACAGATAGGAGGAGAGAGCGATCATGAAACTCTGCAAGTGGACATTAATAAAATGGCAGATTGGGTGACTCAGAACGGGACGGATATAAACGTTAGTAAATGTAAGCTTATATCCTTCGGCAACAAGATAAAGTCTACCAAAAGGGACTATCAGTTCTTAGGTAACCCTATTCCTAGGTGTGACAACTGTAAATATTTAGGTGTCCACCTGTCTAAAGACTTGAATTGGGGGCTGAACGTTCAATATACTACAAAATTCACTAACTCTTGGTTAACTATGTGGTATTCCATTATTTCCTGGATATAGACAGTTACTTATACCACTTATTTTATAAGAGCGCGACCCGGGTTTCAATGAGTAATCATCATCATCAGGCGCTAATTATAATTTGTTTATCTTGTTGTTAATCTTGTTGTTACCTAGTTACTTGATGAATTTTAAAACAGACGCCAGAATAGGTGAAAAGGATGGGTAGAGGTATTCATTTATAAGGGTACTATCTTGATTGTCAATAATTTTTAAAATTTCTAACTGTTCCCTAGAATCCAGTTCTCCACGGTCATTGCAAAAATTTAAAATATTCATTTTAAAGTCGCTTCTGTGGCAGTTACATATTAAGTGCTTAGCAAAATTACTCTTTTCATCTTTATTATGTTTGTAAGCACTTAAATGTTCTTTTTTCCTAATTTCAAAACTTCTTCCTGTCTGTCCCACGTACACACCATTGCAATCGCTGCATTTCAAAGAATATACTCCACATCTATCCAATCGGTCTATATGGTCCTTGCATTTAACGATCAGTCTCCTTAAGGTGGAATAAGGTTTAAAAGCCAAGCGGAATTTGTCCTTGGGTAAATGATGAGCCATTTTCAGAGAAAGTGCATCGAGGTACGTCACTGTGCACCACTGCTTCTTTTTATCCTCGTCCGCCGAAAACATTTGGTCGATAGCCAATCTTCTCTGTTTTTTTAAAATCAGTTTATCTATTAAATTTTGAGAATAACCGTTGGCAGAAGCAATTTGTTTAATGGTGATGATTTCTTTCTTAAAGTCTTCTTTGGAAAGTGGTATGCTTAACAGGCGATGAATCATGGAATGAAAAGCCATAAGTTTGTGAGAGTAATGGTGTCTTGAACTTGCTGGGATGACATGATCGGTATAACAGGGTTTCCGAAAAATGGAGAAGGAATGCCGGCATTTATCGAGTTTGATTGTAAGATCCAGATAATTTAAACAATGGTTGGAGTCTCTTTCACAGGTAAATGAAATTGTGGGATGGATGTCATTCAAAAAACTCAAGAACATATCCAGTTGCCGATCAGTTCCATTCCAAAGCACAATAATATTGTCAACGTACCGGTACCAGTATACCACAGAATTTAGTAGGCTATGCCCTGAGCTAAAAAATTTCCTTTCCAAACTATCAACAAAAACATCTGCCAGCAACGGAGAAAGTGGTGAGCCCATAGCGAGGCCACTACTTTGTTTGTAAAATTTACCATCGAACTTGAAATAATTTTGTGCCACACATATTTTGAGAAGGGTGGATAATTCGTCCTTCATTTTCTTTGCAATATTGGCTGCCCCCAGGAGATCTATTGCTAGGCCGGTTGCTTCCTCTGGTGGCACACAAGTGAAAAGGTTGACGATATCAAAAGATACTAGTCTTGAGTTCTTCGGAGGTATGATGTCTTTAATTTTGTCCACAAGATCAATCGAATTTTTGATACCACGCTTAGACATAAATGCAGAGTGCTGCGAGATCAGTTGAGTCAAGGTATGGGCAAGTTTGTGCGCTGGAGCGCTTATACTCGACACCACTGGTCTGATTGGTGCGTCCGGTTTGTGAATTTTAATGAGCCCATAAAGTCTAGGAGGAATAGGGTTTTTAGATAACAAAAAATGCCTATCTTTGGGTTGGAAAAGTTCTTTTGAGCTTCGTATGACATCTCTGATAGATTTTTGGTACTTCTGCGTAGGGTCTTTCTCCAACAGTGACAAATTTGATTTTTGAATAAATTCATAGCACTTCTTAATATAATCCTCCCGCTTCAAAATCACCAGGCAATTTCCTTTATCAGCTTTCTGAATCACCAAATCTTCAGTCACTAGCTGTCTTTGAATTGATCGAACTGTTTTCAGCACTTGCACTGCATCTCTAGAAGGTCGTGAGTCACAAATAGCTGGATAAATCTTACATATCTCGTGGGCAACAACATGTTTCAGGCTTGTATCCGCTCGTTTAAGGGCAACATCGAACTCAATCGCTAACGTTTCCAGGTCACTACGGGTTATAGGAATCGGAGGGGCGTACTTTAGCCCTTTAGAAAGGACATCCATTTCTTCCACTTCAAATTTGTGATGAGATAGATTTAATACTCTCTGGTGGAATTTATGGCATTGTGGTGCTCCATTGACGTCGTCGATCGCTGCCGTCGTCCGTCCTTTCAACCGCAGTATTTTACGATTTAGTATCTCACGTTTCTTAAAAGCTGCAACACTGCTGAGTTGACGAACATAATCATCTATAGCTGACCATTCCACAGTGTGCAAGGAATGCGTAAGTTCAACATGCAAAACGAATAGATAGTAAGAGATGCTATCTCGGATTCCGTACCATTTTCTCAATTCTCTCCGAATCCATTCACTTGAAGCCTTCCTAACGGCATGGATGGCAGCTGGCGACCGTGAAGATGTTGTGATGTTCACGTAAGATGGGGTAAGATTCTGCCGGAGACACATGCTGTTGAAGTAAATATTGAGAGAGGCGATCCGTTTCTTGATGGATAACTTTCGGTATAACTTTACTTGAGTAGCCGTACTTGCTTCACGAACAAAATTCACTAACTCTTGGTTAACTATGTGGTATTCCATTATTTCCTGGATATAGACAGTTACTTACACCACTTATTTTATAAGAGCGCGACCCGGGTTTCAATGAGTAATCATCATCATCAGGCGCTAATTATAATTTGTTTATCTTGTTGTTAATCTTGTTGTTACCTAGTTACTTGATGAATTTTAAAACAGACGCCAGAATAGGTGAAAAGGATGGGTAGAGGTATTCATTTATAAGGGTACTATCTTGATTGTCAATAATTTTTAAAATTTCTAACTGTTCCCTAGAATCCAGTTCTCCACGGTCATTGCAAAAATTTAATATGCGTAAATACGTGACTAATGAGTCTCTTGAGACTCCCACTCCCCGTTTGACCCAAAGCAGTTTTTGACGCCTCGCGCATTTTTTCTTTGCTGTTAATTTGGTTCGTGGGTTAAATATTTATGCGGTGTATCTCATAAGCGTGCAGTACATTCGGGAAGAGACTAGACGCATGCGAAGTAATAACTCTTCCATTTTTTGGTCCGAAAACCTTCCCATAGAGCCAAAACGCTTGACGAATCCTTGCTCCTTCAGATCTATGCTACAATTATTTATAACTCATAGGAGATCCCCACGATAGATTTGAAGTTATCGTAACTCCAAGATATGTGACTCCTTCATGTTGACTTTCCATATTAGGCGATAGGCAGACATCCTACGGAAGTTACGTAATGAATGCCGCTGCAATGGATAGGGCTCAGTTCTTGTCTTCACGCCTGGTTCCACGCATGATCGTTGCTTGAACAGACGATGTCAACGTCAAGGTCTTCTGTCAACTCATTTCGCGGTAGGTGACAATTTCGTAAGAAAAATAACGAACGATAACTTGATGAACCAACCAACATCGTAACATACTAATGACTGCTGTGCATTTATGTCATCCACGACGAACATCACTGGTTCATTAAGTAATCCAACGTCGAACGATGCGATTCACAGGAAAATTAGAACGAAAACTCTGTGTCAGTAAAAGAGTTAATGACTTCGCCGGTCTCGGTGCCGGCAGATTAAGTCCTCCCCTGCCACAACAACGATCGCGATTTCGACTCCCGCCTACATATGATTTTATTGAATGTGTTGCCCGACTTCATTACAATTATCGTATCTGAATAAAGTTCATTGAGCTCTACGATCACTTGAGATCGCATCGCATCGCATCGCATTTCTGGTTAACGTATTCGTTAATGTCACGATATTCAGCATCAGCTGGTAATCGGCGAGTTGGGTTTTAGTATATAATGGCGTTTGTGTGATTTGTGGTTAATTAGTCAATTTTGTTCAGCGGTTTGGATGTGTAATGGCTCTTTTGGGTTTGTTGTATTTAAAGTGTGGGTTTTCTTCGTAGTTCCAAATTGGTGTGAGTAGCGTGTTGTTTGTTCTGTGCAGAGAGTGTTCGAAGGATTTGGCTATGTCGTGTAGGCATTGTGTAAGTGTTTTAATTTTGAGGTTGTCGTGAATGTATTGGTTGCGGACGAACCAGGGGGCGCCCGTGATGGTCCTTAAGACCTTGTTTTGTAACACTGTTAGTTTTTGTAAGTGAGTGTGTGCTATTGATCCCCAAGCCGGGTAGCCATAGGTGAGATACGGTCGAATCATCGCCGTGAAAAGTAGTTTCTTGGTGTCCAGCGCCAGGTGCTGGCTCTTTAACAGAGGGTAGATGGACGCTGCTGCGCCCCTTGCTTTTCGGATGGCTGCGGATGTGTTGGCGCTCCAGGTGAGTTTCTCATCTAGAGTGATGCCCAGAAATTTGGTGGTGGCACTACGGACGATCCTTTTGTTCCCGTAATAAATTGGCGTGGACAGGGATTTTTTCCTCTTGCGTGCAAATTGCATGACCTGGCTTTTGGTTGGATTCAGCTGAAGTTTCCATGTGGACATCCATTCTTCCACGTCATCTAGATGATCCTGGATGTGGTCGGCGGCCGTGTCTGGATCAAAGGACTTGGAGAGAATGGCAAGGTCGTCTGCATAAAGGTAGGTATCGGTGTTTGGATGGGATGGCAAATCGTTGATATACAAGTTAAATAGGGTAGGGGAGAGGAGTGATCCTTGGGGAACGCCAGAGTTGATAGGGTATAATTTGGATTTTGAATTGGAAAAGGATGAAAAGAAGGTTCGGTCAGTTAGGTAGGATAAAATAATTTTGGTGAGGTATGAGGAGACGGGGGAGGTGTGGAGTTTGTGAATAAGTCCCTGATGCCAGACACGGTCAAATGCCTTCGACTGATCGAGGAATACGCCAACGATGTATTTTTTCATGTTATATCCTAATTGGATGTATTCCACGAGCCTGGTAATCTGGTGGGAAGTGGAGTGACCAGTGCGGAAACCAGCTTGTTCGTCACGGATGATGGCGTTGTCGATGAGCTCAGGTAGCAGGCGATTTAGGATAGTCTTCTCCAGGATTTTGCCAAATGCCGATAGAAGACTAATTGGTCGGAAGTTATTCGGGTCCCGTGGAGACTTTCCCGGCTTTGGGATGTGAATGACCTTGGCGGTCTTCCAAGGTTTGGGGAAGTAGGATAGCTTGAGGCAGGAGTTTAAGAGGTGTCTGAGGAACATGGTATAGTTTGGAGGCAGTTGCTTGATCAGGTGGTTGGAGAAGAGGTCCGGGCCTGGGGCTTTCTTTTTCGGCATCTGCTTGACAATGGATTGGAGCTCTGATGGAGAGACCGGCGGAAAAGGCGGTGTAGGACATTGGAGAACGGTGGAGTGGGAAATTTGGCAATCTTCCGCCATGTCTGAATCTGCTGAGTCCCGGAAAGTTTCTGCAAGCAGTTCCGCAAACTTGTCGGCTTTCTGTTGATCGGTGGCCGCTTGTGAGGTACCGAAATCGACAGGCGGAGAAGGGGTTTTTCTATTTTTTAAGGAACGCGCTAGTTGCCAGACGGAATGGTCCTTATGGCTTAGAGAGGCGATTTTATTATCCCAAGACTTTTGACGGTGGTCCCTGATGAGACTGGTAACTCGGTTGCGTAGCGCTTTGTAGAGATTCCGCATAGCTGGATCATGAGTTCTTCTCCAGCGGAGAAGTGCATTGTTTCGGCGCTGCATCAGCGGAAGAACTGACGGCGGCAGAGAGTCGTCAATGAGGGGAGAAGGTTTGGGCGTGAAAGAAGCTTCAGCAATGCAGTGGTTTAAACTGTTGTTCAGGAGGGTTACATGGTCTTCAAGATCCGCGGTGGTGCTGCAGGTGCGTGGGTCGGGAAGAATGACCTTCGAGGCACAGGCTGTAAATTTGTCCCAGTTCACTATAGGGGAAGGAAGAGTCATCGGGTATGAGAGAGGTAATGAAATTGAAATCGGGATATGATCAGATGAAAGTTGTGGAAGAGTTGTAGGCAAGAGGAATGGAGAAAGGTTTTTGGTAAGGAAGAGATCTAGTATGTCAGCTGAACGGTTGGGATCGGCAGAGATGTGGGTGGGGTTTGGTGGTGGGAGAATAGTGAACGGGACTGTTAGCTCTGCATGATGCAGATCTCGTCCTCTTGAGTTTGTGATGCGGCATCCCCAGGCAACGTGTTTACAGTTGAGGTCACCGCCGATGATTGCGGTGTTAGTTAGTACAGATGCAATGGCGTCAAGATCGGTGCGGCTGATGCCATGCTGTCGGGGGGGGAGGTAGGCACTCCAAACATCGATACTGCCGTTGCAAGTGGAGAATTTAGAGCCGACAATTTCCAGTCTATCGGTGGTTGGTGACTGTAGTGGCGTTTCTGATAAGGACTTCTTGTAGCCAAGCATCACACCGCCTCCATTTGTCCCTTCAGCGCGGTCCTGTCTTCTGATGTTGTAGTTTGGGACTGAAAAAGCATCTCTCTGTTTGAGCCACGTTTCTTGCACGAGGAAAATGTCCGGTTGGTTGCTGTGGACTAGGTGTTTGAATTCCTGGGTTTTTGGCCGAAGGCTGCCCGCGTTCCAGGACAGTATTCGGAGATTGTGGACTGTTCTGTTTTTATAATCCATTGAGGAGGATCATGGCGCCTGCGATGACTTCTTCTATTAAGATGTCCATTCTGGATTTGCCCTGTTCCGGGGCAATGATTTTTTTAATGAGCCCGGAGAGCCAACCTTTCAGTTGACTCTTCCAGGAATCATTATGAACATTTGGGGCCGATGGCGGCTGGCTGTTTTGCGGCGTTTGTGGGTTGCGGCGGGGGAGATTGGTAGTAGCGGAAGATGTCGAGGGTGCTGAGGGCATTGTTGTGGTTGAGGGTGCAGTCTGGGTCTGAGGAACTGTGGGCGGAGTTGTGGCTGGACGGTTTGTCGTCCGTCGCTGCGTCCAGGCGTTCGTAGGAGGGGGTGGAGGAAAATTTGTTTCGTTGTTGACCGGAGCTGCGGGGGCTTCTTCGGTTGGAGCGTGTTTCAAGCGCAGCGCGAGAGCGAGCTCTTTATATTTTGGGCAGCCTCTGTATGTCGAGATGTGCGCTCCTTCACAGTTTGCACATTTCCCCGGCTGTTCCTTAGGCTTAGTGCAAGCTGAGTGGTGATGCGGGCCTGCGCACTTTAAGCATTTGATTGCCAGGGCACATGCTTTGTGTGAGTGCCCAAACGCTTGGCATCGTCGGCACTGTATGGGACCGGGAGTTGCTTTATAGACTTCGACCTTGGCAGTAAGGCCAAGCATGTGGTTGATTTTGGTAAGATTAACTCGTTGCTCCGGGTTGTCAAGGCGTACCTGAAACATGGGCAGCGGTTTCAATTGGATCGGTGGCAGTTTTGCGTTAGGATCATCACGACGCATTTGAGTGCGTTCGCGATTCTCAGCTGGCGTTAGGCGCGACGTGTGCAATTGATGCACGTGTTCTGTGCGTACTCCTTTAGATTGGAGTTCGTGAGCGATTAGTTCAGGCGGTGAGTCGGCTGGAAGGCCACGTATCACAAAATGTTGCTTTTTATCCTGTTTGAGTTGATAAGAGTAATGCGGAATCTTATGTTCCGCAAGAATTTTTGTTGTGGCTCTAAAATCGTCCACTCGCTGGCATTTCACCATGATGTCGTTTTTCCGGAGGGAAGCGACGGGCAGAAACTGGCAGGCCGATTTAATCAGCCGCCATTTTTGTGACCATTTCGTCGTCTCGGTAATAAAGATTGGAGGGATATTGGAATGGCCTTCCCTAGCGTTTTCGGCTTCTTCATCTTCCTCGGCGTTGCCTTCCTCCATGTCTGTCGGGGCGATGGCTGCAAACTGGTTGGCTGTTTCTATAGATGGCTGCTGCGGCTGGTCTGCTGGCGGAGTGTTTGGGCGAGTCCGTTTGGTTCCCACAACGGGCGTGAAATCAGGTGGAGGCGCGGGTAGAGATTGGGCTGCCTCTGCCTGGCCGGCAAAGAAGGCACGCAGATCGGCACTGCGTTCGCTTAGGAGCGCCAGAAAGCGCGGATCTTGGTCGATGGGTAGATTGGCTACCGCGGCGGGAGAGAGTGGAGAGTCGAGGGACTCCATATTGGCGTGTATATGTGGGTTTGACATATTTAACCTATTGCATGTGTGTGTAGTCCTAGCGAGGGGACCCGGCGGGTCCCCCAAGACGTGCAGTGAGGTTTCCCTCTGCCTTGGGGTTGCCGACCGAGAACGACCAGGGTGTAGGAACGGTCAAAGCGCCACCTGGGGATTGCACCCGCCTCCCCCCAGATGCCTTTGCCGAGTGAGTGTACCTAACGTGTGAGTATATGTGTGTAAATAGGCCTCGGAAGGCCAATGTTGGTTGTGAACAAGTGGTGAGTAAATTTACGTGAAAAGGCCCTTAAGAGGGCCGATGAGCTTAAAAATTGGGTCTTTATACGAACCAGAAGCCACGGAGGGCTTAGTCCTTGAGGGCGCTGTGCCCGTCTAGGTGTCTGGGTGCCGATGCGATGCCTTCCAAGAAATTTTCAATTTCTGGCGAAAAGGTCCTCTTAATGGCCTCTGCGGCCAAAACCCGTGAGGGCGCTCGACTTCTCTTGGAGTCCGGATGCCGGTGCGATGTTTAGTAGACTCTGACCAAGAGTCACCAAAATGGTCCTCTTCAGGTCCTTGAAGGCCTTTACAGGCAGGCGGAGTTAGTCGTCGGGTGGTGGCAGGAGACCTTCTCGACTGCCGGGGGGTTGGCCGGAGTACGTTGTTAGACGTCCTCAACGGCCGGGGAGTTGGCGCCGGTTGGCGTCGATGCCGCGCTCAATGCCGCAGCAGAGTTGGCTGACGCGGAGCGTCGATGGCGTGTCTGATGGTGACCAAGATCAATGACCAAGTGAACCAGGTAGCTACCCAAGCTCTTAAGGTTGTAAGCATTGGAGTCATTCCAGAGCATGTCGATGATGTCGATCACTTGAGATGAATCCGTTTATTTATTATATAGATAGTTTCATGTATTGATCGTAATTGGGGGAACCTGTGATCATTGGTCAGACATTACTATTATCATTACTCCTAGGCGTGAGGGTAAAAATCAAATATTCCACCGCTGAGAAGTACGAAAATTCTCCTCAACACTTGCTGTACCACGAGTAGAAGGGACAGAGGGGACAGAGGCTGCGGAGCGGAGTTGAAAGAGTCGGAGATCGGATGGGGGTCGGAATCCTTTCCCGCCGACAGCTTTACGAGCTCTGCGGGCCTCGTTACCGTATCGAGATGGTCCTCGCAGTGAGGGAAATGTATCGAGCAGATAAAGTGCTGTTCGTATGCGAAGTTAGCTGCGGAGAGTGGAATGGGTTAGTGGGAGAAGTGAAGGAGGGGAAGAAGAGGTGTGTACGGACGTTGGCAGTGAAGTTAGCGAGTCCGAGATAAGGAGTCGAAAAGGTTAGAGAAAGAGATGGAGAGGGACGGGGGGCTGGGTGTGGGAGGCGGCGAAAAAACAAACACGAAGCGTAATGAGGATTGAAGACGCATGGAGGGCATAAAGCACTTTGGGGGAGGAGGGCGAGCGGTAACAGCAAGTTGTGTGCGCGGGGGTGAACTTATACGGGTGGAGAAGCGGAGGAGAGCGGAAGCAGATACGGGTGGGACGAACGAAAGAATCCTTTTCATCCGGGACGCATTGAAAAAATGAATAATTAGACATATTGGAGGTCCAAAAAACCACTGTCATACGCAGAATAATAATTCTCGGGAAGTTAATAATAAAACTGAAATCTTATGGCCTAGATGATGATGTCATTTCCTGGGTAAGAGAGCTTTTGAACGACCGCGTCCAAAGAGTGGTATTAGATGGTGTAGTCTCCAATAAGGTTGAGGTCATTTCTGGCGTCCCCCAGGGTGGTGTCATTGGCCCACTCATATTGCTTCTTTACATATAACGACTCTGGCGAAGTAGTACACAGTAAGCTACGATTATTTTCGGAAGACTCTGTATTAATAGACTGCAAATCAGAGATATTTAAATCGTTATTCTTCCCTCGTATTATTAACAATAGCAATGGTGTCTCAATTACTAGAATTATTCGCGTCACTCCCTCGGACGACTCTCTGCATGTTTTGTATTTCTTTTTAGTTCTACACTTGCATGGAGTTTCGTCTTCAATGCTGCATGTTGAAGATTGGTCGCCCCCTGCCAAACACCATGGTGTTAGGTGTAGATGTAGAATTTACCAATAGGTTTGTTGACTTGTTGTGTATCCTACTAACTTATGTCTTCCTTAATTCATGTTTCAGAAATTTTCCTTTTTTAAGGCCGCTTTACACAGTGAATTTTCATTCGCAAGATCATTCTAATGATCTTTCGAATGACCATCATTAACCGTGTATAACAGAAATTTCCTGCGTTCGAATGGTAATTTGAATAAAATTTACGGCATGTTCTAATTTGCTTGAATGATTTCATCTACATCTACATAATACCCTGCGTGCCACCTCTAGGGTGTTTGGCAGGGGGTGATCAATCACCAGCATGCAGCATGCATTTGGAACCCCACATGCATACCACACGGTCCAAAAAACGTCACGTATACTAACATACTATACTACTATATGCTGTTAGAAATAATAATTGAATTAAGAAACATGCATTAATTTTTACATATGTTAGTAGGCTACACTACAAGTCATGCAATATATTTACAAGTTCTCTTGCTGTCGTTATAATCTCTTATTGATCGTGGAATAAAATGACATTCGGAATCTGTCTGTTCTACAATCTATCTCTCTTATTTTATTTATATGATCTGATCTTCGTAGTATGTTGGCGTCCGTAAGATATGGTTAACTTCGTCAGAAAAGACTCTTGAATTTATCTAAAAGGTTTAGTCTATTTATCAATCTACAGTCCGACAGAGATTCCCATCCGAGTTTATCTAAGAGGTCAGTTACACTAACAAGACTATCGTAACGACCTATGAAACACCTGGCAGCTCTTCTTTGCACGCGTTCTAACTCTGTTATTAAGCCTTTTTCATGAGAGACCCAAACACTGGCAGCGTATTCCAAATGTGGTCTAACGAGGGAAAACTAGCTAATTTCTCTCACCTTGTCGTCGCACTTTCCTAATATTATTTTAACAAAACCCATTTTAAGATTAGCTTGACCGGTTATTTCTCGAATATGTTTATTCCACGATAAATCATTATTGAGTCTAAGTCCTAGTTATTTCACGGATTCAACAGTCTCTAATTGGGTACCCCGAATCATATAGCTACGTCGTAGGGTGTTGTTCTTCTTCCAGAAATGCATTACGACGTATTTTTTCAAATTTAATTCTAACTACCAAGCATCGCACCAAGCTTGGATAGCAGCAAGGTCATTCGTTAGTTCATCTATATTTTTGCTGAAACGGATTTCTCTGTAAACTACAGCTTCGTCTGCAAGTAATCGTAACTTACTGTGTCCTACTTCGCCAGTGTCGTTTATATAAAGAAGGAATAGGAGTGGGCCAATGACACTACCCTGAGGAACGCCAGAAGTGACTCTAACCTCATTGGAGACTGCACCGTCTAATACTACTCTTTGGACACGGTTGCTCAAAATTTCTCTAATCCAGGAAATGACATCTTCGTCTAGACCATAAGATTTAAGTTTTATTATTAACTTTCCGTGGGGTACTTTATCAAATGTCTTTTTGAAATCAAGAAAAATCGCGTCTACTGGAATGTTGTCTTCCCCGGAGACTAAAATATCGTGGGAGAAAAAAAAAGCGCTAACTGAGTTTCGCACGATCTGCTTTTCCTGAATCCATGTTGAGTTCCCATTAATAAGTTTTGCGCGTCTAGATGTTTCATTACCGAGCTGACTACGATGTGTTCAAGGACTTTGCATGAGATGGACGTTAAAGATATCGACCTGTAATTAGATGGCTCTTCCTTGTCTCCACTTTTAAATATTGGCGTTACATTAGCAATTTTCCAGTCATTAGGTACTTCGTGTTGCTTTACTGGATTTACTGAATATTAACTGCAAGTAATGGGCGATTTCAATATATTTTCTATTCCGAGCGTACTAATGTCAATAGCTGGCATCTTATGTATACAGGGATTGTCATCGGTCTCGGGTGAGTTCTCGGAAGGCTCGGTGAACACGCTCTTGAAGTAGGAATTTAATAAATTGGCTTTATCGTAACTGCTTGTCAACACATCTCCATTGTCGTTTCTCAGCGAACATACGGTAGATCGTTTACCTTGAACTTCCCTAACATATGACCAAAACGCTTTTGGGTTATCCTGTAACTGCTCTACTAGTGTTTTTCTTTTAAAATTCGTGAACGCATTGCTGAACGCTTCCCGCGTGGTGGCTTTAGTCATCCTATATTTTTTAATTATTAGCTCGCGTTCATTTGTGGATAAATCCGAGCTGACTTTTTTCATTTTAGCATGACACGCTCTTTTTCGCCTAAATGAATTTCTCACCTCCGCGTCATACCATCTCGGCTCGCTGCCTTCTTTTTTGTTTTACTAGGGATGCAGCTATTTATTACCGAGATTACGAGCGAAAGAAAAGCTTTCCAAGTACCCTCAACATTTAACTTTATTGTTGATTCTTGAAACGCTGGGAAAGCAATTTTCAGATGACTCTTAAACCCATCAAAATTAGCTCTTTTAAAAATGGAAATTTTACGCTCTTTTTAAAGTTTACAGCGGTATTTAGAGAAAGCTTTGCAGTTACTACCCTATGGTCACTTATTTCTTCAACAGTGCCAATGTTTATTACCTGATGTGGTATATTTGTCGCTAATAAATCAAGAATACTTTCTCCTCTGTTTGGTGCGGATGCTATTTGAAGCAATGAATTAGATGTAAAAGTGTGTAATAAGGCCTCGCAGATCACTTTATCCCTCCCACCAGGAATGAAGCTATAAGTCTCCCAATCTATAGAAGGTACGTTGAAATCTCCACCCACAATCAAGTTTCTTTCAGGATACTTGGATGCTACGCTGTTTATTTGATTTTGAAAATCCAACATTGACGTTATATCTGAGTTAGGTGGTCTGTAATACGAACATAATAAAATAGTTTTGAATTTTGGACATTTAATTAAACACCACACAAATTCAACGCGATTCAACGATTTCCGTGAATGATATGAGCGCACGGCGTCCATCTTGCCATTGGCATGCACCTCGGAATTTTAAGATCATATTTAAAATTTTAGAAGCAAAGTAACCATACAAAGCTCGAATAATAATATGTACTTTGAGAGAACATAAATTCACAAACATCAATTGTCTACAATGGGTAATTCGGAAATGACATTCGGGATATTCAATGAATAAAAACGTCCTTTTTCTCCTCGATTGCTTCAATATTTTGTATAATTTCCTATTACTAAAATGTATTACATGAGATGAGCGCTTAAGTTTGGGTTGAGAGCCCCAATTAATGACAAAATCTCTGTTTAGTCGATGAACACAGTAGAACGAAAATGAGCCGTTACGTTATCTTGGCTCCCCTATGAAATCACAGTATTGCCTATCTCTCATCATTGAAGGAACACATAAGAATTAAATTTCAAGCATGGCCTAATTTGCTTGAATGATTCCGTGAATAATATAAATGATATGGTCATTTGAAGAGTAAGTTTCCTTGTGATCAGAGCGCACTATCTTGAAGCATAATCATCGTTGCCCTGCAGCGAAAACAACTTATTATGTACTTCGTTACGAGATCACAAAACGCACGATTTACTAAAATGGTTTTCCGCTATCAATTCGTACCGTTCGAATCTCCACTTAGTACGTCATACCCCACCGAAAGACGAATGAATTTAATTCGAATGATCTTTCGAATGAAAATTCGCCGTATAAAGCGGCCTTTATGCCTTCTCATCTTGTCTGTTTGAGCAGTTGGCAAGTTTTTCCTTTGCATGAATGTGGACGTATTTGTTAGTATGCAATTTTCAATTCTTTGCAACTTTCCAATTCCCAGGTCATAACAGGGTTTGCCATTGTTGAGCGTCGAGTGAGAGGGCTAGCCTATCCCACCCCAAAGTTAATGGCTGCAGCGTTGCCAAGTCAAAACGGGACTTCTAGCGCAGATTGGATAAAATTCTTGAAAATCATCGTAGAAAGACGATCAAAAAAGGACCGTATTTCTGGTGTCATCAAGAAGACGATAAAGGCAATAAATTGTTGATAGCACGAGAGGAACTGTAAAATCAAAATTGTACTACACGTGGCCCACTTGGGTGGGGGCCCTCCCGGTGTTTTGGGTCCATCCGTCGCGAGCTCGGACCCCGGGAAAGGGTCGGATTAGGCTCGGAGTCGAGGACGAACCCTCATTAGAGGGACTGACCGTCGGTAGTCCACGCGAGAGCGACATTAACCGCAAATTCTGTTTTACAAGGGATCTCTAGCCTTTCCCTCCCAAACCTATTCCAACTCATTTATGTCCATTGCATTGATTTTCGTAATCAGCAAACTCCAGACCGAAGAAACACTGGATTAACGCCGTGAAGACATAGATTCGTAACTTAGCCTCATTGGAATATTTATTACAACTTCATGGACATGGACTATGATTTTGTCTACGATAAATGGAGGCTTTAGGACTCCATATATAATTTTCCGTGAACATCAGCAGAAAGCAAGCTACTGAATCTCACCTCCCCATGCTACAAGGGCGAGAACGACCAAGTCCCCCGTATCCACCGCAGCTGGGAGGCCGCTGGACCGTGCCCTTGGCGTTATCGCTTCACAGCAGGAGAAAGTTGGCGCGGCCCAGCCGAAGGATCCAGTCGGAGAGAGCTCGTTTTAAATAACTCGGGAGCTCATCATTCCGATCTGCATCCCTAAACTACGCCTGACCTCAACCGAGAGGCACGACCCCCCTCGTGTTCCATTCGCGCACATTACTCTTCCGAATGCCACCGCGAGAGAGCGATGGGACATAGAGGTCGGACAGCCAGGGCGGGGAGATGTGGCCCGCTCCCAACACGCTCATCATAGACTGGTAAGCCCCCACGACGGTAATATTTTGAAGCGAGAACGGAGGTGACAACCATAGAGCATCTGGAGAGGGCGTTAGCTACCCCTCCTACGGTAGGAAAGTGAAGCCAGGGTGGCGTGGCACTTTAGCCGGTCCGCCATATTCCATTACCCCGGGTGGAGCAGAAATACATGGTTCCTTATGGGGAATTCGTCAAAGGAAACTCAATATTTTACCTATTGACAGCCGGAAAAAGCCGTTCCCACCGATGAGGGAAGGTTATCTGTTGAATATAAAACAGGAAAAAATGCATCTTTTGGATGAAATAAACGATTCAACCACGGTGTAGCAAATTAAAAATATGACGCACGACAAGTCATTTGCGACATTAGCAACTAATTTTCAGCCGTAAGGTGAAAAATAACTGATGAATTCATGTGAAACCACAACGTTATAACTTGAGATGATCACAGTAGAACTTTTTAAACAAAATTCAGTTATGAAAGTAAATAAAAAAGGATAAATGGACGAGAGAGGAATGGGAGGACACTGAATGCTACGATAATAACGACGTTTAATTGCTATTGCGTGCACTACAAGATTTTATTTGGCTTATAATCCGTCAAAAATATAGGTGCATAAATCGTGATTCAAGGAAAGAAATGATTTAGTAAGACTTAGGAACTTTGACGTGGGAAGTAGACGCGTTCATGATGCTGTTGGCCTGGGAAGGATACGAGAGTCAATCGATGATCTTTCTCAACAAGTGCATCGAAAAGATAGTCGGTTAAAAATTTCTGCATTGAGGGCTTGGCTCTATCTGATTTTCATCAAACAATAATCACAACGGAAATCATGCCTACAATTACTTATCAATGCTGTACTAAAGTATTGATGGAAAAACTTTGTACACACAGAGGTCAACCTTCCATTCTTATCACCGGACTTTTTTTCGGATATGTAACTTCAATATCCAAGTGTTTCACGGTGTAAATCATTTCCGAAACTCCTGTTAAAAACCTCATGTCCATTAAATGGAAAGGGCTTCCTCAACAAAGGACAAATTTGCGCATTAGGTAAGTAAAATATCGGCTAAGAGACAATATCGAAAGAGTTTTTGCTTACAATTCCGAGTAAACTGCTATCAAAACAGTAGTATTTGAAGAAATTGAGGATGGGTCTGGTGAATTTCAAGTGCTGACAAATCAGAAATTATTTTCCTTCCCCAAAATCAGACGAACATGCACCGTGGATGACAGCTGTATTAAATGATATCTTTGAAGGAGGTATTAAAAAAAGAAAACTATTGCCATTTTCCAACTTATATAATGTACACACCCATTAAATGTTACATTTTCAGATTTCCAGAATGACTTAACAATGTTATTCAAACTGATTACTTATACAATTCATACAAAGTAACCAAATTAACAATAAATCTTAGGCAGACATGATGTAACATTCCATTATAATGTATTCAGATTAACAAGAGAACTATGAATACACGATGAGGCTGCCACACACCCAGGATTATTTCCAATTTCTGTATGTTCATACACCCTCAATTACATTGGCTACTGGATTAGCTGAACCTGCAATGAAAAATATGTAAAAACAATTCAGCTGTATTACACCTAAATAGGATATATTTGACAATTTCTATGGACAGAGTCTGTGTGATATATCAAATTCTTAGTATCACCAATGAGGTAAACCTCTGGATGTTTATGAAAAATGCTATCACTTAAGTTTCTATTTCATCAGTAGAACAATGAATGATCAATTACAATTTGCATACAACTTTCTGCAAAATAATTCTTATGTCGAGAGGGTGATCTTCCTACTAGCACTGTCTTTCTGCTGGACTTCCCCCCCCCCTCCTCTGCTAAGGAGCTGAAATGCAGTAATTCAAGAATTCCGTTAAAAATTTAAAGGTCCACTGGGAAACTATAAAACAGAACAATATGAAATCACCATTCCAGAACACTATCACTCCTTGACAAATACATTTCATCATTTACCAAAATATCTGCATTTATAATTTCATTAAATAACTACAATAATAATAAAATATTCCATTGTTTAATGACCACTATAGTATGCTTTCTGACTATTCAAGCTAACTCACGTCTTAAAATTAACCACTTACCAAACAGCAGGATTGGTGATTGAATTTCATATAAAATAGGCATTTCCAATCATGTCCTCCATATTAATGCTTCTCACCATTAGGAAAAGGAAACCTAACATACATACAAAGTACTTTCATGGAATGTTTTGTAGATGCACTTCCATCACTCATCAAACAATCTTAACTTTCAAGGTAGCATAAAACAGTAACATTTCTGGAAAACAAAGAAAATTTAGAGTCATTTAATATAGGCAGTGAATTTATGCTGGTAAAAAACCTAACCTATTGGAAAAAACATTTTCACCATGAATAGGATATTTCGAACAAATATTGCAATTCAGCAAAGACCTCAAGTCAATCTTAATCACTCATTCATCATCATCATTAGCCACCAATGCTAAGATTGGTTTAACACAGCTCTCCATTCCTCTCTCCTGTCCGCTAACCTTTTCACAGCAATGGATTTCTTCTCTTTCACATCCCTTATAACCTGTCACATTTCCCTCATTAATTCGGGACCTTCCTCTGCCCTTCTTCCCTCCCATCTGACCTTCCTTTTTGCAGAAAGCCTTCTTTCAATGAGCTAATCTACTGACTATTTACATCCTGCATTGTCCATCCTTGATAATTGGGTTTCCCAGGTAAGGAAACTCTTTCACCCATTCTAGCTTATGCTTTTATGGGTTAATGTTCGTCTTAGTCTCCTCTGCTCCACTGCATACTAGCTTCTTAGTCTTGCTTTTATTGATCTTCAGGTGATATCTGGCTATTATCCTTTACATATTTTTCAATACGATGACAAATCATTCATATATCTGACACAAGACCGTTATGGAACACATGATAAATGTTCCTCACGTACAATATCCAACACAGCATTACAAGCAGCAGGATGACTTCCAGCCATTTATGAAAAGGCAGTACATTTTGAAGAAGAATATCAGCTGAAAAATGGCTGAGAATATTATCAAAACAAATGGAAAACTTACCAATAGGAAGTGACACTCCCATTTCTTAAGAAGTGATCTCAAATCCAGAATACAGTTTATATCTAATGTTCCACATCAGCGTGGAACGTGCCATAACCATTCCTCAGGTAAAAAATCCAACATAGCATTACACCAAGTAGAATGGACTCAAAAACATTCCTGAAAAGTAAGTAACTCTTGAACAGTACTCTAACAATGGCTGTGAATATTATCTAAACAAAATGAAACACTTACCACCAGAAAGATATGCCATCAATTTTTTAGACGTGATTTCAAATCCAGACTACAGTTCAAGTACAGCATAATGTCATTCCCCCACTTAGTGACCCCCATCATTTCATATTTCATACTCAACATCCAAGCGGAATATGTCATACATATTCTCGTAAACATAGAAATTCTTAAGGAACTTAATTTAACACAGCATCACTCCAAGCACGTTGAAGACGATCACATTTCTGAAAAGTATGTAACTTTTAAACTGGAACTCGGAATTTCTGTGAATATTATCAAAGCAAATGGAAAACTTACCAATAGGAAGTGACACCCCCATTTCTTAAGAAGTGATCTCAAATCCAGAATAGAGTTTATATCTCATGTTTCACATCGGTGTGGAGCGTGCCATAAACATTCCTCAGGTACAAAATCCAACATAGCATTACACCAAGTAGAATGGACTCCAAAAACATTCCTGAAAAGTAAGTAACTCTTGAACACAACACGAAAAATGGCTGTGAATATTATGTAAATAAAAATTACCTTACCGATAGGAAAAGAATGCCATCAATTAAAAAGAAGTCGTTTCGAATCCAGAATACAGTTCATTTTAGACTTCATGTAGATATCATTAGGTCAGCCTCCAGTTACAGACACCCTTCAAGGAGATGAAAGCCAGGTAATTATGATTCAGCTTACAAGGGGAATACACGACCTTCGCATCGCCGATCGAGCTCAAATTTTGCGATTCGGTAGTTTATGGGTACAAATGTAATATGCCGAAGCGAGACGACGCACTTCTCGTAAAATTCCGAAAAAAAAGCAATTAAAAATCGTAAAAAATGAAGGTACGCAATATAAACTGTTTTGAACGCCTTTGTTAAACAATTGGGTGACAGCCCAGTGGATACGGTGTCCAACTGTGAAGGTGAGGGTAGCGAGATCGATGCTTGCTCAGGGAACTTTTTTTGTGTTAATTTTTAAGAATTTTATTGTTTAAATTTTTAAGGTTCGTTTTCTTATCTTCGTTACTACTATGGAATATATTTTTAAAAGTTTTTTTTTTTTATATTTAAATCAGGAATGGATCAGCTTGGGATCAGGAACTGAGGATGAAGGGTGGATAGAAACCCGGCGTCGGCATTAGCCTGCTCTTAACGAAAGGCGCCAAGGGGACCACGGATTAACGTCCCATCCGACGGACGGTGTACTGCACAACTAGTGTAATCCACATTACACGCAGGGATTGAATTTAGGAATGCCCCTTAATTCTTTACCGAGATTTGGATGTGGAAGGCCAGTACCTGCCTGAATTTCATGCTCTTTTGCTGCTGAGTAAGTGATGCTACTGGTCATCGCTAATGATCATAATAACTTTTCGGTCGATAATTGTAATATTGCCTGGAATTCCTATCAAAACATGAGACGCAATTGTAAGGCCAGTATAATAACTTATTAATTTTGCATTTTAGATCTTATTTCCACAATTTGTGGAAACCAAAATAAATTTGCCAATGCTTGGTTGAGAACCACCTGAACATATGTTATGTTTTTAACAGACGTCGAATTTTGGTGCCTTAGAGTGCCATGCGTATCTCCGCTCTAAATAGACCTAATATCTGAACACTAAGTGTTCAATGATGCACAGTATTCACTCACATCTCACAACTTGCACAGCGAATTGGTACCTTTTTTACCATTATGTCAATACACCAAAATGTTCACCAGCGAAGGTAGGCAGAGATGAAAAGAGTTCCAAAAACGAACTGATATTTTTTTAAATTTCTTACTTCATTATGATAAGCATTATCGCTCATGACAAAATCCAACATAGAATAATATAATTTTAGCACTGATAAGTATTAAGTAGCAATTAACCTGTAAACTGCCGCACAGGAGTCCACCTGCTGCACGTGGCACATACATAGACAATTAACAAGGTTCACCATGCACTTCAAGCAAATGCTACAGATATTACTAATAATTGACTATTTTGCAACTTACCGGTGGAATGTAATTCCTGGTATCCTTTTATCGGGGCAATTACTGCACCCGTAAGCCGCGCAGCAAACCATCTGCGAAGGTTGAATAAAAATGTCGTTTTCAAGGTTAAATACTCACTTTTTAACGGAGAAAATAATATATCAGTATAAAGATGAATTCTAGAATATCAGCATACGTTCAGAATGCTTCAGCAGCATCGGATTACTGAAAATTAGGTGATTTTCTTAACACGTACCTTTATGAGAAAACGAGCGAGCGGGGTAAAGGAATATGGCGGACGAAAAAAAGCGCATCGGGTAAACAGGTTTCTGCTGGCTTCACTTTTTTCACCTAACGCCCTCTCCAGATGCTCTATGGTGACAACCGATGTAACCCGGGTTGTCTGACGCATCGTGGTGGAAACGCTAGTTCAGTGACTGCGGCAATTCATATGATGGCTTGCGCTTCTCTAACTAGTCCAGGAACTTTATTCCGTTCTCTGTGTAAGGATAGATTAGAAGCATAATTGGCTTATTGGCAAGGGGTACATCTGAAATACTCGAGAAAAACTATTGATCTATCCTCAATCGTTCTTCGACAATAAGGATCTATGATTTTTTATTCGTGGCGGTAAGTTAATGTCGAATAAATAAATTTTCACTTCATTTAGGGCTTACGTAGAAATGTCAGGCTATGACTTGACACTCTTCATTGATAGGCTTCATTAAAATTAGCACTACATATTTCCAGATTATAAAAAGCGATAAAATAAATAAAAAATACTTATCCGGAAGGACAAGCAAGGGACTTTGTTTTTCTCCCGAGTAACGAAGGAATTAAATAAATGCATGGTAGAATTCAGACATTAATATAATATAAATATGCAATTCTCTGACTAGTTGACTTTCAGTGTCCCAGAACCTCCCACTGGACGCCTATTGAGGCATCTTGTAGATATAGATTTGTTATTTCTTGTTTTGATAATAACGTCGAAATTTCCTGCAGTTAAACTTGGATTCAGCCACTTCAACTACACTGTCACCTTAGGCACCCTGTTTATTTCTCAAAGATTTTGACATTTCAGTCCATTCCAGCAATGATTCAATGAAAAATACCTTTCCGCTACGCGGGTTCACTTCGCATTACTCAGAATGCTGGGCGGATTACCCATCATCATCCAAACCAAAGCAGAGGCCGCGAGATGGCTTAGAGGGAGTTACGAGGAGGTGTAGGAAGCATCAACAGTCCATTCGCGATGCGTGCTGCCACCCGCACGGCAGCGGGGCGAGACAAGCGCACGACCCCGCTGCTCCGAAGGGACCTGAATCGGGAGGCGGTTTATAAATCAGGGGAGGGCGGGAAATGCAGACTGCGGCGTGGTATTGAAGGTGCAATAATAGATAACATCCTCAATAATGTGCGGAAGAAACAGGCCTTATCAATGGTGTCCTCGCTCTCCCTTATCAACACTCCAAAAAATTGGTGCAGGATTCCCTTCATAGGAAATATTTCTCATTCTGTTACCTCCTGCTTCCCGAAAGAAAAATACAGAATTGCATATAACACCCCCTCAACTCTCAAAACATTGTTACCCAACTGCAAAGATCGTTTCCCACCAGAGAAAAGAAGTGGAATTTACTGCCTATAGTGGGACGAATGTGGTATGAAATACATCAGCAGATCGGAGAAAAGTGTTAAGATCAGAGTAAGTGAGCATCACAACTGTTTCAAGAAGAAAAAAGAGCAATCCAACTTCGCCAATCATTTACTAGATGGCAAACACAAAAGTGATTTCAAGCCGGACATCCTCCACTCAGAAGAAAACAGGAGGAGACTCGATGCCCTGGAAACGTTGGAGACAATGCAACATTTAAAGGACAACACCCCCCTTGCCGACGAACAAGTGCTCCCCTCCCACTCCTGTTCCTTTTCCATCCCCATCAGTGAACTCCTACAGTGACAACCTTTAAATTTTCAAGTGCCTATCCACCTGTGTGCCGTTAAAAATTTTCAAGAACGAATACTACGCAGTGCTTCTACCAAAATTCCCCCAGTGACCCATGTCCTTTCAGGAAGTCATTAACCCATACCAGCACCATCCGCAGCCGGACTCAACGACCTATCATAGACTATTATGGTTTAGAAAAACCCAATGTACCCCGCTAATTCTCTTTTTCTTCCCCAACACCGCTACCTTCCTTAGCTCTCGTCTCCTCACCCACTTTAACCCCGCTCTCCCCTCGCTGCTCAGATACCTATCCTCACAGGAAAAACCCTTGTCCCAAATCAAGGCTGCCCCTTCCCCAATTCCCCCTCCCCCCCCATTCCGTGCTTTACCCTCACCCCCTCCCTCTCAACCAGCCCTTTTCCTTTCTGATTAATGTCCTCACTGACTTATTTGTGTACTTTGTGTATAAATATAAGTTGCATGCATTACCAGTCACCTCACGATGTAACCAAGTTACGAAACCCGGGTCTTGCCCATAATTAAATAACAGCGAACCTTACAAAGTTTTTATTTCTTTATTTCATTAATGCTATCATGGTTTCCGATAGATTGTGCCATCGAATGATCATGAATTCGTCACCTAGATAAATAGAATTGGTGAAAATATTGCATTCATACTTCCCATAGCATTCTACGTTCTGTCTTAATCCTGGCATAAGATTCAAATGAATGAAAAACAAAAATGGCACAAAAATGATTTGTTCTGCTGTATTAAAAAACGATGGCAGATAAGACAGTATAAAGATGAAGTAATCAATACACATTAGCATTATTACCACGAGTATAAATATTCCATAAAAATACTAAATCTTTGTTCGCAAATAACCTAATTGACGAAATGAGTGATGAAGATAGGGTCTTGGTGTTTGTCGGGATGTGAAAAGAGCAATTTTCCAGACCGATCATTAACAAATAAGGGAAGTGTACGCCAACTCATGCCACCCTGGCTGGAAAAGATGCAAGTACTAGAAAGTCATCGATACGCCAGAAAAGCACTTCACATAAAATTAATATGTACCGGAAGCTAACTTTCCAAGAAAAGTATATGTAAACCCCAATTCGCCTAATAGCAGTAAATCCAACTGAGTAAAGATATCAGTCAAAGAAAAAACCTTTCTTTTTCTCCAAGCAATTCTCTGACTTGACAAAGGAAACATCTAATTACGAAACACGAACAAAAATCCTTCAAGTAAAATATAAAACACCAATAGCTATTGCTAGCTATTTTATGTGGACAGTCGGGACTTTAGGAGTCAAAGAGCATCGGTTGAGCTGCGAAAGAGAAGGGCGTGAAGGGGAAGATAGGGTCGGTAGGGGTGAATGAATAAGTTTTTTAAGCATAGCTCGTAATGGTCAGCAGCTGGAAAGACGAAGTGACGATGTGAGATATCATGATCAGTAGTTGAGTTCTGTATTTAAGTGTGAAAATTGCCATTTGTAGTTTTTACCTTGGATATATCGAATGTCCACCAAGTCAACCCTGAAACGGTTTTATGCGCTTTTAAATACGTAATCAGCGCCCAGGGGCCACGCTATATAACTCGGCGGAAAATTAAGCTTCTCCACTTCGACCTGAAGACGGGAGCAGGATGGCTCTCGAAACCGTCGTCACCCAATACCGACGAACGCGGCTGGAGCGCCCGGAAACCCATACGCACCATGATCATCGCCGCGGAAACCTACGCTTTTGTACCAGGATGGATTTCTACACGATATAAATAGATACAAAAGTCGTCTGAACACTTTTTGAAAAGGCATCAAGTGACTAACTCAGAGGCAGATAAATCAATTTCCCCTTTCTTCCAAGGGTCACCAAGAATGCTCCGACTAAAAAAATGAACGAATCGTCTCATCATCTCATATTTCCGAGTTGGCACGTTTATTTTCCCCGCGAAAATGTCCTCGCTTAATGTCAGTTTTTGTCGCCGCCGGATGGAAAAACGGGGAAGCTCAGAAAAAATTAGCCTGAGCATGAATATTGCTCGTTGTGGTATTTTTATACATGAATTGAGACTTAGAAAAGCTCCTAGGGACATATTTTTCGTTATAAGGCAAAGGATTCCAACGTTGGAGATGGTTTTATTTTAGGGGTGTGAGTCAATGTGGGAAGCAGGATTGGAATGAATTTCGGGATTTATAGCAAATATTCAATACTCCCTATCTTAGGTATCAGATAGCTGGAGTGGGAAAAAGAATAAAATGTACAACCAAGGACAAAATTTTCCCACAAATATTACTGATTTGCATTAATTTATGAAGGTGACGGTAAATATTAGGATGCTCTGAGCAGCCCCGAGAATATGGAATGCATGATCAAAGGGTGTGAAGTTTTAAAAAGGATTTCGTGGCAAAACAAGAAGGAAAAAAGTATCTTGTTACCATAGAAATAATTCAATTCATCAAAGAGCCGTTCAAGGATATTAGGACACCCGAGATTTAAATTTCTCAGAAAATCACAACTTTAGATAATCCGTTTTTTTTATGTTATGCTATCCCGGTGTTTATGAACCAAACACCAATTTACCACTTTTGTATATTGATGATCAATACACTATGTAATATGTTTGTAAGTTTCCTTTGAGTGATTTCGAATTTTACGAGGGAACACCATTACAAAAGATTATTGGACACAAGTGACTCTAAATTACAGCTGAAAAATAAAATGTACACCATGATGATAAAATATTAATTGTTAACAGTCTCCTAGGTAACAAGGACGGCTACATTGGATATAAAGATTGAGCCCAACTCATGGATGCGAAAATGAAGAAGAAATGAAAGAAATAATATAACACTGTGGACCTCCACACAATTCAAGGCGCCCAGCAGCATAATTTCCGTTCCCGTAACAAGTAGAAAATTAAGGGTTTGATCTGGGCAGAGGCTCGTGTTTCGCATCTGACTGAGACGAAGTTAAGATTAAAGCTTCCGCATCTACAGTTCTCATTACGGGGAAAAATCCTATTCACTATGCTATTTACGCGCACAAAGCCGTAAACCTGGACCACTAATATCTCACGCCACGGGGAAACTCATTCAAAATCATGTCATGAATTGGCTTTAAATATAAACAGTAGGTATGTATGCAAAATATAAACTGCATGTATAGGATCTTCTACCTCAATGGTAATTTGTGTAAAGGGACTCATCTTTTTACGCATATGAAAGGAGTATAATTCCATCTTATTAGGAGTATTTCCATCTTACCATAATTCCGTCATTCCATGCGTCCCAAAGACAATCCCAATCCTACATACGCGCACAAGGCCGTAACGAGCGGAGAAAAAAAGGGAAAAAATCCTCCGTAAAATAAGAATATAATGAGTACAAAAAGTTTCATTATATTCACCATGTTGCTACTAGAGATAATCTGAGAAAAGAAAACACTCAAATCCGCTGCAGAAATTGCAAATTGGTGAATATTTTAGCTAAGGGGAGTATACTGAACCGTATCAACCATATCGACGGCTAAAAAATTCGGACTCAATTCAAGATGGTGTCATCCATAAAAAGGGATCATTTAGACTGTATGAATCTATCTTAAATCGTCGTCGTCGTCCATCATTCGCCCTGAAGACGATGGCAGAGAATGCCATCGAAACGTTGGCAGCAATGGCCATCATCACCCGGCTGATTTCCCGAGAAGATTTCATCAACAGCATTCGCCGGGAAAGAACCAAATCCTTCTTTATCTTAAATCAATAACATATTATGGAAATTACTCAGCTATTTTAACAAATATCAATATTAATGCATAGCTACCTTCCTGAGGCTTCGAAATAGTCTTTATGATCCGTCCCCTCATCTTTCAGTAAACGCGATTCATTTTACCGTAACCGCATATCATGACACAACTGTACCCGCTATTCCTATAAAGACGTAAACAGTAGATGCGTTTGTAGTGCTAAATATATTAGGTTCAACATGAGAAATTCTTTCACGAGGAGCTTACTAGGGACCATTAGTATCTCACTCCAGACCTATCCAACCTCACCCTGGACAAATAGATTCAATTTACGTGTTTATTAGTCGAATAAACTTGCTCAAAATCATGCCATGAATGAGCTTCTCCGAGTACAATAGAAACGGTATGTCGTCGGTATACCGGGGTGGTGATGGAAACTAGTTACCACATCAATCGTAAAGTGCATAAAAGAACTGAGAAATATGTACACATGAAATGAGATTAACTCCATCTTACCAGAATTCGGCCATCCCTACGTACCGAATACAAAAGTGGCTAGTACTCACGAACCTCTGCCAGTTTAGGAGATACTAAAACAATCGAATCAGAGAATCGGTTTCCACCAGAGTTTCCAAACTTAGAATTGGTTTACCATCGTAAAATGCTGGTGATGGGAACGAGGTATTAATGATACGAGGTTTTAGTGGAAACGTGGTGGGGGTGGATGAGGTGAAGGTGAGGGACAGACCAAAGGAGGGAAAAGTAGCAGCAAAGGATGTCTGGCAGGTGATACAATCGTATGGGACTGAAGTAGATTTTTATAGCTTTCCCTGCCCATTGTAATAGGGTAGCTTCCTTTAACAAAGAAAACGAAAGGCATTGATTGCGATTCGTTACCCACAATTAGTGTATTCTTATTATAAAAATTATTTAGTTTTAGAAATACCGGTTTAGACGAATCGCTAGGGTCAATTTTATCCTCATTTGAAAAAGGCCAGATTGGCGCCCATACGATGCCACTCCACGTGACGTCACAGGGACCTAGTTTCTATACGAGTAGATAGGAGTTTTACATCGTCTGAGATTACCAATGCATGCATGAGGCACAGGGCTCAGGGAATCACCTCTTAAAAATCACCTATTAAAACTGGCTAAGGTCGGAAAGTTTTCTTCGTAAGGTATTAATAACCCTTATTTAAGCCAACCGCGACCCGCTAGCAGCCTGCGTCGTATCAGCGCTCAGAGCCTCGCCCCAAGGTCACCTCACTTGCGGCAGCGGGAACCAGAACGATGTTACACGGAGTTTTTTCCCGGCATTCATACTTGCCAGTCGCGTTTTCGTGCGCTTGAAAATTTTCACTCTTCATTTAATCGTGAAAAATAGATATCGTCATTAAAAAATCTAAAAGCGTGAAATAAATACTCCAGTAGTAATAATTTTCGATTTAGGCATAAAAAAATGATAGGAAAGCACCCCATTGTTATGATATGCCCTCCTTTACTGTCGCTCCTTGGCAACCCGAATCTGATGCCACGCCCCGAGAACCCCCTGGCGAAATAAGGGGAACTAAAGCCCATGGCCGAAAACTGAAATGCGATTACGTGGGCATGAAAACGGATTCGTGGGTTCTTTCTCGACATTGGTATGCAGCAGGGATATTTTTATAATCCGTTTCGCACGGCTCACTAATAAAAAGTAGCATTTACTCGACGTTCTCGTATTTATAATTATGGCAAGAGGCGAGAAGGACATGAAGGTTACCCAAACATAGAATGACTTTCGTGAGCAAAGGAAGTCGTGGAGCAACGATGAAAAGAAAAGCATTTGTTTTTTTTTCGTGTGACTTCCTTCAATTACAAGAGAAGTAGGGCTCCATATTAAAGTTTAATATTGGCACCTAACGTAAAGGGAAACATTTTAGGAATAAACTGCTACATTAGGCGAGGGTCACCAGAACAGAATAATTAAGAGTAGACAATGGCGATACCGACCGAACAAAATTCGTATTTCAGCCATTTATTCACGTTGCTGAAGTGATTTTACGTGATAAAAATCCAGTTTAGCATTTTGCATTTTTAGTGAACAATAACAAGCGAATTTTTTAGATAAATAGGCAGTGTTATTGTGAATGCCAGGGTGAAACCTTCAGGCTAAGAAATCATGCATATGACTCACCTATAATTGTAACATTTTTCCTTCTACGATATTTATAAAATAAATTTTCCTTTGGCCTCACCTTATTCTCATTCGATGTGTTTTTTAATGTACCGCGGGTTGCATCAAGAGCACTTTCTTACCACCATAATGAAAAATCATCTCAGGCACGAGTAAGGCCAAAGGAAATGTTCGAAAATCCAATAACTAACACCGAAAAGTAAATGTGAAATTAAATGTAAATAACACCAAGAAGAAAAGTAAGATATAAGTAACTTTAGCGATTTTGAAAAAAAAAACACATCGAATGAGGCATAAGATGAGGAAAATTTATTTTATAAATATCGTAGAATGGGAAAACTTTAAGTGCCAACGATATCAACTTCTTTTTATTTATTCCCACACCACCAATAATAGCACATACTGACTTTATACAGAGGGTTTCAACAAATTTAACAATTACATGTGTATGAAAAACCATACCCTGGATAAGAACAAAACTATCCTGGCGGGAATCGAATCTGCGACCTCTTGTCTGGAAGGTGAGGATATTACTCCGCCACCACCGAGGCTGGAATTCTCTTCTCAAAGACATTTTGAGAGCGTATTTTCATTTTTACTAGAAGTGAGAAAATTATTCTCAGAGCTACATACAGACATGCTGTTCTTACATTAGATGGAAAAATGACATAAGAACACTTCCTACGACAGTGAACTTATCCTCGCTGGCACAGAAAACCTTATCCTCGAGAATGCTAACTATCCTAAACGCCACATCACGAGAATGGCCTTTAAGACTTTTGTTTGCTCTAGTGTTAGCATGAGAATTCCCAATGACTATTTTTGTTTGGTATGTCTCCACCTTCAGATTGGGTGCGGACAGATGCTCGTTTCCCCGGCCGCACCCAAGGGGAGTGTAGACACACAAAGGACGTGACCGCTCCCCCGCATTCGGAAGAAGAAGCATTATTCAAGACCTTAAAGCGAGTCGCGCGTCGTGAATTTGAGGATGGGTGTCGCCGTTATTGGGATGCAAGATGAGAGGCGGAGTCGCGGCTGCGAAGCGGCGATGGACAGCTGAAATGTACCCGCGCGCGCTCGCGAGAGCATACGTGCATTAGCCACGAACACAGGCTGGAATAGCTCTCTCGCCGGAGCACATTAGTCAGAATGATGAAGTATGCGGGACGGATGAAGACGACACGAGGAACAGAGGCGCTCCATTCAAAAATTAAAGGCAGTGAAAAATCCTGTTTGCCTATTCAAGCTCTGTGCCATTCTTAAGAATGCTATTGCTTTCTAAGAAAAATCGTGAGTGATACAATATTTCGTACACACTGAATCTGAAAATAATTCTAAGCGATAAAAAGTTTCGTATACAATGAGCATGAATGATCTGCTGAGATGAAAACTGTAAATTTCCGCAATGGTTTCAACTGCTACTGTTTTATGTTCGTAGATTTAGTAATGAAAGTAATTTTTTGGAGAGAAATTATATCTTTTTACCAAACACATCATATCTGAGGACTTCAAGGGCAAGTACAATTAATTGTGCATGCACACGAGACGGCAATAATGAACTCCGTGGAGCTTCATATCCAATATTTATAACATAAAATGGATGCTATTGCTTTCTAAGACAAAATTCTAGGCGAAGCGATGCAATATTTCATATTCAATTTCCAGGAAAATGAAGCCATATACCTATGGGTGTATGCTGCGCGAATGATATTAAGGAAAAAGACAAATGAGGGATGTATGCCAACACATCAAAATTCCTAAGAGGAAATAACGATGAGGCATAATCGCAATATCGGCATTGATTTACTACTCTCAAGAAAAATATATTAGATCAGATGATAGTCATTCTCTTTCACAATAAGTGCATATGTAACATGATCATACGATTACCGAGCCGTGATAAGCTCCTGATAGGTTTCAACTAAATTATGCATATGTAATAATGTACTTAAATTTCTTAATTAAAGCAATTTTTAGGAGAAAAATGACATCTTTTCGACATAAATAGCCTAAAATACAACACATTAGAGGGCTTCACGGCTATAATTTATGCGTGCCTACACACGCAGGTGTAATTGTATATCTCGTGTAGCTTACGTGTAAATACATATCAGTAAAACTATCCACGCTCTACCTAAGCTTTATAAAAGGTGTAAGAGCAAGCTGGTGGTTTTACATCTACATCTACAAATTACCCTGCGAGCCACCTCTAGGGTGTTTGGCAGGGGGTGATCAATCACCAACATGCAGCATGCATTTGGACTCCCACATGCACACCACACCGTCCAAGAAACGTCCCGTATAATAACAAACTATACTACTATATGCTGTTAGAAATAGAATATAGAATAGAAAAAAAAAATAGAAATTCAGAAACATGCAGTAAGTTTAACATGGGTTAGTAGGCTACACTACAAGTCATGCAATCTATTTACGCGTTCTATTGCTGCCGTTATAATCTCTTATTGATCGTGGAAAAAATGACATTCGGAATCTGTCTGTTCTGCAATCTATCTCTCTTATTTTATTTATATGATCTGATCTTCCGTAGTACGTTGGCGTCCGCAAGATATGGTTAACTTCGTCAGAAAAGACTCTTGAATTTATCTAAAAGGTTTAGTCTATTTATCAATCTACGGTCCGACAGAGATTCCCATCCGAGTTTATCTAAGAGGTCAGTTACACTAACAAGACTATCGTAACGACCTTTCACATACCTGGCAGCTCTTCTTTGCACGCGTTCTAACTCTGTTATTAAGCCTTTTTCATGAGAGACCCAAACACTGGCAGCGTATTCCAAATGTGGTCTAACGAGGGAAAACTAGCTAATTTCTCTCACCTTGTCGTCGCACTTTCCTAATATTATTTTAACAAAACCCATTTTAAGATTAGCTTGACCGGTTATTTCTCGAATATGTTTATTCCACGATAAATCATTATTGAGTCTAACTCCTAGTTATTTCACGGATTCAACAGTCTCTAATTGGGTACCCCGAATCATATAGCTACGTCGTAGGGTGTTGTTCTTCTTCCAGAAATGCATTACGACGTATTTTTTCAAATTTAATTCTAACTACCAAGCATCGCACCAAGCTTGGATAGCAGCAAGGTCATTCGTTAGTTCATCTATATCTTTGCTGGAACGGATTTCTCTGTAAACTACAGCGTCGTCTGCAAATAATCGTAACTTACTCTGCACTACTTCGCCAATGTCGTTTATATAAAGAAGGAATAGGAGTGGGCCAATGACACTACCCTGAGAAACGCCAGAAGTGACTCTAACCTCATTGGAAAATGATGAAATTTACTGATGGACAAGGATATATATTGGATAATATAAAATATGGGAATAAAATACTCCACTTTCTGACATGTGAAGAATGTAAGTAAGACATGTGAAGAATGGCCAGCTTAAGGAGAGCAGTTCCAAGGCTGTTCAAACCCCGTGGAAAAACATCCCTCAATTATAATCGGAATGATCAGTCCTGGTATAACCAGAAAGAGCCCATTTTTCAAAATGAAATTGATACACCCGAGTTACTGCGGCCACCAATGAAATTTCACTCGGCCAGCAGCAATGCTAAAGTACGGCAGAAATGCGAGCATTATACTTGAGACCTGATTAGAACTCCTTATTTGCAATGTAACCAAGCAGAGGTAATGAAGCTAAAGAGCGAAGGGCGAAAGGGAGCGGGAAGCAGATAAGGCAGGTGAACATGCAGCGAGGGAAACGGGACAGGAAGGAGCGGGTTGGTTGAGAAGATGGTTTTAGTTGAAGCGCAGCACGGCAACTCCTCGTGAATGATGAAAGGCAAGCCAGGAAATGGAGCGGTAATTTAATTATTATTTTTTTTTCTTTTCTTGACCTTATTTAATATATAATATGGTATTTCCTGGAGTATAGGTCATTTAAACAAAAGTTAGCAGCCAACGTTTCGATTTATTTTCTTAAATCATCTTCAGGGCTATGTTAGAAAAAGCGTGAAACAATATAAAATACAGAGAATAAGACGATACACAATATTTATACATAAAGAAGGAACAATTGGGTTTTTTATATATAACACAATATAATTTAAAGAAATATGTATATATAAACATATATATAAGAACAGAATGTAATATACAAAAAATTTTGACATACCTCTTAACTTTGAACATATTTATTTATGTTTTGTTCCTAAGGTATTGCCACAACCTAGGTTACCATTAATTTTGATGTATTAAATAAAAATAAATTTTGCTGAGGTTATCGATGTCTGTTTTTTTATTGCAACAATTTTTCGTTTTTGAAATATAAACCATTTCCTTGGAAAGTCTTTTTTTCAATATAACTTCATGATCTAAAATTTCGGCGTTCTCATAATCAAAACTATGGCCATTGCTTATGCTATGGCTAGCAAGAGCACACAGAGTTATACCACCTTTTACTGTTGATTTATGTTGTGAAATTCTATTTTTTAAATATTGTGATGTTTGTCCTATATAACAAGTGTCACAATCGAGGCAAGACATTTTATATATTATATTACTGTTTAGATTTTTAGGGGTTTCAGATTTTATTTTTGTGTATAGGAGCTTGTTTAGAGTGTTATGATTTTTGTGTGCAATTTCATAATTTATTTTTTTGAATACCTTCGTAATTTGTTCAGATAATTTACCAATATAGATGATTCCACGGTATGGGGATGTTGTATTCGCTGAATCATTTTTGTTTAGTGAATTTTGAGTACGAGAAAAACTAGTGTTGTTTTTGTGAAGTATAGAATGAACAAGTTTCTTTGGAAAATGGTTTTTCTTTAGAATATCCTCAATTATTTTAAGGTTTTTTCCGTGAAATATATTATCGCTCAAATTCAGAGCTCTAAATTTTAGCGCAAGTGCTACATTTACTTTAAGTATAAGAGGGTGATGTGATTGGAAATTTAGAAATCTGTCCGATTTGTGTGGTTTCTTCCACCAGTCTACTTGAATGGATCCATCGTGATTTCTAATTGTTAGTATATCAAGAAATGGTTGGGTATTATTTTTTTTCATATTCCATTGTAAATTGCAATTTAGGGTGGAAACTATTAAAATAATTTAAAATGGTGTCTTCCTTGATGTCATTGGGAAGTGCTAAATATAAGTCATCAACAAACTTGTAAATGAAAGGAATTTTGAAAGGCAAGCTAGTGATTACATTGTCTAAGAGATGGTTCATCTTTGATATTGACGGTCCTTATATTGTAAATATCCTTGATTGACAGTAATATCATACAATTCAAAGAATTCTTCCTTGTTTAATACTGTATGATCAGATATTAAAAGCCAATTTTCTATAATAATATTGTTTAATAGGTCTAGTGGGATGTTTGTAAAAAGAGATTTAACATCTAGAGAGCACAGTTTATGATTTAAGGGAATTGTTTCTCGTTTTATTTTATTATAAAAATGAAATGAATCTTTTAAGTTATATTTATCTGAGGATAGATTCTTAAGAATGCATGCAAGGAATTTGGCACATTCATAAGTAGGACTATTTATGAAACTTACCACCGGTCTTAGGGGTATGTTAGGTTTATGGTCTTTAACTAAGCCATACAATTTTGGAGGAGTACCGTTGTTTTTTGTTAATTTATATTTTGTCTTAAAATCTATTTTCTTTTCTTTAAAAAGTTTTTTAACCAGTGCGGTAATTTAAGCGAGGACACGGACAAATAACTTTCACTGCTAGAATCGAGTTTTCGGGCCGAGAGGAACGTCCTGCGACCGCAAGTGCCCGAGTCCACGGATAAAAACCTTGACGATACTCAAGAAGATCGTTTAGTTAAAAGCCAAGTGCTTTACAAAATAGCCATGGCCAGAAAGAGTTAGAAAGAGGAATCGGGTTGGTGTGACTTACCACCCCGTGGGCAAAGATTTGAATCCAGCCGGTGGTGATTTTCTGAGAATAATAAATAATCCCTGTTCGAGTGTGGTGTGGAGCGTTACTCTTGCACACCACTCAGTCGGTCAGATGTCACCTTAAATTGTGGTGCCGTTGGTGTCGGACCAACTTTTAGCCTTTCCTTTACAGAAACCTTACCCTGACCCCGTGCTTTTCTCCACCCTTCAATTTTCTCCACTCCGAAGGCGCAAATGATATCAGCTGTCGGTCGCCACCAAACAGTACAGCACACGTCAAAAATGTACCACACTCTTGCCATATTTTTTTTAAAGAAACATGATTATTTAATTATGTTTTTATTAAATAATTCTATGAAAAATTCTACGCGATAAATTTGTTCTCGGAAAGTAATGGGAAGAGCCAAGATATTTCGCGCAAAATAGTGGCATTTTAAGAAATAATGAATAAAAATGAATGTTTATAAAATAAAAAAGGCCAATAATGGAAGTAAAGGGAACGATACTTATGAGCTTTGAATAAAATGTCGGAATTTATATAAGGTACGATAGGAGATAGAGGAAGTCATCAAACCAATTTTCATAAAAATTAAAATTGAGGGTAGAGAACAGGCAATATAATATATTATTGCTTGAATAGAGAAACAGAACACCGCGATATGACGTCTTCTGATGTGTATAAAATTTGTCTTCCTTTTGGTCACTTTTTAAAAGCAGAGGAAGGATCTTTTGCATTATATTTAAGAAGTGCTACCTGCTATCTTGTAAACAGCAATTTCTGTTTTCATGACCACGAATATTAAGGCTTAGAACATTGACTTGTAATTATTATGAATAGTCTCATTGTTAGCACGGATTGAAAATCCACGTACCTCAATTTAGGTCAGCGATTTCCTCTAATTAAGATTACTCAGCAGAGAAAAGCATAAACATGAAATCGCTAAGCGTGGGACCTGGAATCATCAACTCGCCTCATATGGAAATAAATAAATAACTAAATTAAAGCGATCAAATTAATGAACTGGAGTTCCTTTGGCGAAATTAAGCGAAGGAATTTCAAACGATAATAAAAATCCTCGGAGCGTCCGATGATCGTTTGGGACGGCCGGAAGTTGTGACAAACGTGGCCGTATCATATGATGCCGGGAGCATAATATGGACGTCCACGTGCGCAACGGGACGCGACGTGGAATGCAGCGGCAAAAGAATGAATCGCAATCAATGAATGAGCGGGAGGGGAAATTCGCCGGCATGGGGAGGAAGATTGCGGCGCATGAACAAAAGGTCAAAAGGTGAACAAGTCGAGGGCGGGCGGAGGACGGCTACCTCATGGACCATGCGTCGTCGTAAGAACAAATTGGGAGATAGAGGAAGCCGTCATTGCAAAAGGTGAACTCAGCGCATGAATAATAATATCGCGAGTTTGCTGGCCCCCAAATTTTTACCATTGCTTCAATTACATTCATGCACTTACCTGCAAAGCGCTTCAATAGGCGAGTGATGTGAGGTGTTAGGTCACTAAATTCTTAACTGGCCTCGAAGACTTTTCTAAATTTCAAGGGGAGCATGGTGGCCTAGTGAGTAGAGTGCTTGGAGGCTGACAGAGGGGTCCTACGTTCAAATCCAGGGTGAAGCCTTCGGACCACCCCCAAAAAAATACTGGAAGTGCGAGGTGAACCAGGGAAGGAACTGTCCCTCCTAGCCTTAATGTGTGATAGTCGCACGCCTGATGATAAGTTCTACCCTTACCTATCCAAACCAACCTTCGGATTGAATCATGGAGTGAGTGAGAAATATGCGAGGGAAAATTGGATGAGTTTGGAATAGGTGAAAGGGAGAAGCGAGTTCTGAAGGAGATGAAAATTATAGTATATTACAATATAATTATTAAATAATTCATAGTAAAAATCAAAATAAGGAGAAAACTATCGAATATTTCTTCTAAAATTTACTTAAATCGCTAATTTCCACATTCGTATGGATTTTGAGTGCAGTTAAATTTAAAATTCGAACCAACTATAATTTCATAAATATTCTGAAAATATTTCTTCCCCTTAACGTATTACATGACCAAAACTACCCTATATTAAACTTATTCTACAGGTATCGCCAGCAAAAATATCCTAAGGCAAACGGCCTCTAGGTCGGTGACATTCCCCCACTTTTAGCAATGTCCCATTAACCTGGCTCTCAAAACTTCCCCCGCAATCGAGATATTCCGATGGCCTCCTGGGAAGTGGCATCCGGGGGCAGAGTAGAGCTTGGCAAGGGGAATGGGATGGAGAGAGATGAACTACCGGGGGACCAAAAAAATAATTGACCGGAGACGGAGGTGGCGGCTTCAATGTTGATGGCGATGACGATGAAGGCTGAGAGGGGGGGTAGAGAAGGGGAGGGAATCCGGTGGGGTCGTAAAGGAAGCTGTGGGAACTAGAAATGGAGGATCGACAGGATACGCACTCTCTCGCCAGTAAGCGATGATGTAGTCCATCTCGATTTACCTTTTCATAACTCATTAATATTGACCAAAAAACATTTAAATGTATCCCTATTTACTGAGAAAAAGATAAAATCGTGATAAAGTGGCATCGTTCTTTTCAAGATTTATTTTGAGAAATAAATAGAATAAAATAAAATCTTTTCGTAACCCTACATGATTCAATACAATATACAACCCCCCCCAAAAATGTCACGAAATAGCTGTGAAGTTTTGTTCTTTATTTTTGTACGCATTTAATATCCATTGTTTCAATAATGAATAAAATAGCTATTGGATGGAATCATGCAGCTTGTGGATTTTTTCGCTGACACTTCGAGGGCATTAGTAATAGCCTTGAAATATGCGCTCATACGGGAGAATGATAAACTAGGGAGTAGAGAATTATGCGGCCGTACGCGGGGTCCCGATTTCAAATCCATAGTGAAGACTTTGCTCATCCCGACACAAACATTCTAGCTGAATGAGCCGGCACAGGAAAGAGACTAGCCTCAAACCTTGAATGTGTGAATCAGATTAGATTTCGACGAGTTTACTTTACGGAAATTCATTATGATAAGATACAAACAGCCGTAGTAATGTCTCCATTCTTACGGTCGAGGTTAAACCACAACCGACACAGTGGCACCGGAAGAATACAGACATTGGAACCTCGACACCGCGGAAACCTACGTAGTCACAGCCGTAGTAATTTTCTGCACTTATTAATTTACTCATTATTTTATTTAATGAATATTTAAATATATTAATGAAAAATGGTGGACAATTACTACAGCTTTTTCTATCATATTGAATGTGCGACCTTCACTTACTTGTGTGGCTTATTCTGAGGTGATTTCTAACCTCGTCTGTCCATACCAACCTACGGATTGAATCATTGATATTCCATGATGTAAAATTATGACAGAAGCATAGAATTTTCACAAAAAGACAGGGGGGAATGATTGCTGCGATTACTCATCGAGCGTTACTCTTTCAGCCGAAGTAATGTGCACCTGGAGAAGGTGAGAGTACGATAGGAAGGGAGTTGCTGTGAAATGCGATGGATGGGGTTGGAAGGGGATGGGGCGGGCACAAGTGGGAACCAGACAATGGAGTGGAGAATGGATGGCGTCCTGCCACGCGGGAGAGAAGCATGTCCTTCGAACGGAAAGTGATTGCCATCCCACAGAAGCCCTTAAGGAAACGCACCGAACTGTATGAACATCAAAAAATGACTGTTATCAAGCGACTCTGCACCATTACTCAAGCGGAAATACGAACGATCTTCCCTAGAATTTGTAATCAGAACCGAGGGCCCTGTCCTATGTTTTCCAAAGAAAACAGCTGGTAAAGAAGTCGTATTGATAGAACACTATTAAAATTTCACCAGAGAAAACTGCCTCCAACTTATTTCGGAAAATAATGCTACGCAAAATTGAATGCGATGAAATGGATTGAGCTATGCTTCGATAAAAATGAATAGCAAAATTCCACTATCGAGCACCCATTCCGATAAAGTTAATGGCTGATTATGGCTCGGAATAATTTTTAATATTCACCTTGCACGAGATGAGTGATGGAATGACTTCAAAGTTTGCTATCTTTATTAAAAATACTTGTATTATTTTGATGGCCGAACCAAAACATTGTTAAGATGGAACTAAATATAACACTGGCACCTCAAAACGTGCTTTGGACTCTTATCTTGATACCAAATCCCTCGCTACTTCCTCTCCTTAAAATTTTCACTCCCTATACTCAAATTCGCAATGCTGACACCAGGTCTCTCTCCAAATTTCTTCTCCCCAAGTTCATACCCTTGAAACGTCCGGCAAGCAAACGATATCATGTGATTTAAGATTTTGATCTTTTCCGCGTACAAATAGGGACCATAACACCTGCGATAATGTAGCTCCAGGAAAGCTTGACTCTGAATAGACTCTACACGTATAGTTGATATGTTACTTTAAGTTCCAATACTAGCCATCTGCATGAATTTATTGGCATTATATAACAAATGCACGAATCAGTTACCACGTTTACTTTTCGTCTTCTATTACTAATTAATAGTTTTATTTGCATGCCAGCTTGTTCGTGTCCTCAGAACTCTCCTAGTTTCTGGCCTGACCGCATATTGCTGTCCGGTGTACTTGGCCTGTGTCCTGCTGGCGAAGATTCACACTATACGCCCGTCTTGTTTAGCTTTAAACCATCCATCTCTGATCTTTACATAAAAATAAAAAAGGAATCGAGAGAAAACCGCACCCATTTATGACATTATAGCATTCAAACTAGATATTAGAATAGAACGAAACTGGCTAAACTAAAGCAACTCGTACATTGCGCTGCATAAGAGTGCTGCGTATACATTATATATTGCTTTAAATCACGGATATAAACTAAATAAACCTACTGGATAAAAATAATGCACTCCTCAAGCACCAAGACAGTGCTTGAATTTTCGGCAAAATCAAGTACTGTCTTGGGCCATTTTCCATCGCCTTTAATGAATACATTATTTGTTATTGTTATACAGTTTGTTTGTTGATAATAGTGTCCGTTTCCCTACTTAAAGCGCACGATTTAAGTGCATTCTCCGCAGTAGTATATGGAATGCATTCAAAGAAAGAAACCTTTCAGTGCACTTATTGCAGTGCCCAGCGATTGCATAATAAGAGTCATTCGTAGCAATATTTATTAATTTTAGTTTCTGGTGATTATTTCCCATTGCCATTATATCTGTTTTTCACATATAAAAGTGAATAAGACCATATTGCGTCCACACGCTTGCCGCGTCGCCGTACTCTCCGCCACCGCCGGCCAGATCCGGAGTCGAAAAAACGATTTAAAATTCGGGGTTGCAAGTTGGTGCAACGTTTAACTTTAGATGCACAATATAGAAACTTCAAAGTATCAGTCACTTGGCGGAAGTCCGGGGTAATGTATACTTTTTCTCTACGTTTATGTAAAAAGGGCTAAAAACAGGCTCCATCATTTTGTTATATGTCTCATCTACATCTATAAATTACCCTGCGAGCCATCTCTAGGGTGTTTGGCAGGGGGTGATCAATCACCAGCATGCAGCATGCATTTGGACTCCCACATGCACACCACACCGTCCAAGATATGTCTATGGTCATTGATGAAACAAACTCTTTAAAAACCCTTCCAATTAAATAAAAAGCAGTGTCAATGAAGACGGTATGACAGTTTTGTCGATAAAACTATTCATGAAACCAGTGAAGGACGATAAAGTTGGCAATTTTCCGAAAAAATCGAGGGTGGTCGTTTTTCGCTAAATTTGTTCAACTTTGACCTCACATATATTGTTAACGTGAAGCACAGGAGAGAAATAATCTGGAGAGTTATGCACACTTTATTTGGGAATATGTATGCGAATTTTCACCTTCCTAGCTCAAAAAAATCGATTTTGAGGATTTGGCCAGCTTTTTTCGATTCTAGCCCATTGTGCGACGTTTCCCTTTGGAAAGAGAACGCAATCCCCCGGTCGCTGTCCGGTCAACCAGAGTGGCCCTAGCCGCGATGACCCGCGAGTCGCTAAAGCGGAGCCAGCCAAGAGGGCAAGAACGAGCCCCCGTCACGTGTGGGGCAATGAACGTCGTGGACATTAACCAAAAGACAGAGGGGCGGGAGGGATAAAATAGAGAGATGACCGGGGAAGTGGGAAGAATTTAACTTGAAAGTTCGGAACAGTGAACGCGGTCAACGGATATCTGTGCCGCTCCAATTTCATGATCGCGGAGATGATCAAATGTCGATGGGAGAGGGGAGGGGTTCTGTGGTGTAGCGGATGCCGAGTCTAGGCGAGTGACTAAGGTGAGTGATACATTAATTGCGTAAAGCCTTAATTCAAACGTTCTGAGCGCTGGTTGTAAGCCTCATCAAAGACGTGAACATCGTCCCTGTTGTACTTCTGCATTGAATGTATCATCATCTCTATCTGAGGAAGCGACCAAGTAGATGCGAGAGTGATGATATCAAACTGCTTTATGACCTTTTCTTACCAAAGAGAACAGGGTACTTCCTAAAGTCCCTTACTGCAAAAAATTAAATAGTTAATTCGGCAAACGAATGTATTTTTACGAAAACACGAAAAAATTTTCATGAATATGAAAAGTTACAAATAAACAGCTCAGATATACAAAGATACAAAAATAGTACAGTCATCAATGTTAAGAATATTTTACGTCTAACAGCACTACCCCTAAGCTGAATATTGATTCTATAGACGGTCTGGATTGAAAGAAAGGGCTCATACTAACCATAAGTGTGACGCGATTAGTTTTTCATTAATTTAAGAAAAAATGGTCACACATATGCAAATACTTCAGGGATTATTGAGAAATAAATGGTAATATTTGGAATTCACCAACGAAACCTAACAGTAAGCAAATTAGTGATTCTATGGGGTTGCCATTAAGTATGACTGACGGGACCTTAGAAGGAAAAGTTACGGGAACACTTTCTTCAACTTATGCGCAGGGGAACGTACAAAATTATTTTTATGACAGATTAACAAAATGATCAAGATCACGACAATGCAGTGTTGAAAATTACTTGGAATCAGCCACATGTATTCCTTGACGCAAGGAATAAGAGGAATGCGGTAAGATGGATTGCAAATGTGTCGAGGAAAAGTCTCAGAAGAAATTATTTATCAAGTTGGAAAGATGTGCCCAATGAAAATGTAGCAAAGTACAGGATATAAATTTTTTGGGCGTACAAAGTATTTACATGGGTTAAGAGATCATTTAAAAGATATAAAAAATTGCTCATACATTGCCTTCCGGAAAAATGTCAAGATATACATCGAGTCGTGGTATACGATTCGTGTTAGATAGAATCGGTATATTTATATTTACATGCAAAAAATTGGTTTGAAATGCAAAGCACCCGTTCAAAGCTATATTATCCATTAATATCACTCCCTCGAATCTTTAGATACTCAAAGCCACCCACATTTACTCAGGCAAGAAAAAATACTAATTCATCCTCCACGCATTATTGCTCCTGATTACAATCTAGCGTCCAATTGAACACACTATCCTCTCGAGTGCTATTAGACATTTTATTGCTAGCCATCCAAATCACCCTCATCATTTCTATTGCTGCTATAGCGTCATTGCAGAGAAAAATATAAACGCTCCACCTTCGAAAGCTCTGAGGATATGCAGACAAAAAATAAGTACCTATCCTGAACATTGTTAGCAGCGAACAAACATTCGAATGAGGAATTTATGAGAGCAGTTATTCTTTCTTTTATAACGGTTACTTCTTAGCGATATACCGGGTAATTCATACGTTACCATAATAAAAGTGGTCCTCCATGATAGACTGAAGAAAGGTGTTTCCTTACCTGGAAAGAAGAATATGAAAAGTTACAAACAAATACCATTAAATCTTTTTCAAATTCTTTAAGAGTAAAATTAGATCATTGTTAATATATTTGATCTAGATTCATCGCGATCATTATACATCTGAGTGCCTAATTTCAACCAGCCATACAGACAAATTCTTTCGAAGAAAAATTTCCTCAGCCCTTCGCTTTTGACTGCAATTGTCTCATAAAGGAAAATATGCGGCATGCGTGCTAAACTTTTTGCATGAAAACATTTTTTGAATGAAATTACTCTGTAAAACTCTGTACAAGAGCCCTGGGTCAGGGGAAGAGAGGCCGTATAGTGGCTTCACCAGGACCGGGTAAAATAAAAAACAAGTCAAGTCAAGGTTGGCAATGGATTAATTAAAAAAACGCATGAATATATTAATAAAACGAGTGAATATAGACGTTCAATATTATTCACTAAATGCATTAGAAGCTAAAAATGAATGGTATTCAATTTGGAAGCGAGACAAAACATTTCCATCGGATTAGTGGGAAGAATTTCTCCATGTTCCCTTTGCTACCTGCTAACCAGAAGGAAAAATGGGTACAAATAATATTCCTTTGGGCGACGTGACACTCTCCCGATTCCCCCTCTACTCCGTTAACAATCCTCAGTAAAACTCTTCTCCCCTCTTAACGAGGACTGCCCCTCTCAAAAATGTTGAGCATGAGTCAATGGTTGACAAAAGATCACTTTATAACGCAATTCTCGCGGGGCAAATAAACCAAAAAAACGCCCTCTCGCGAAAGCGGCTTCGATTAAGGGAACGTTTTGTCTCCCCTCAAGATCGTCTCCGAGGCATGATCACTTGAAAGATAATACAACCGGGTGTACCAGAAGGGGTTTCTGGCGAGTGACGGAGAGTGAGAATTGAAAAAAAACACAGTCGAGCAGAAAGAATTTAGACCGGAAGCGTTTAGAAAATATCCACCTACGATTATCTAGCATTGTGCTGGAGAAGAAATCTATTGTAAGGCTTCCGATAATAACCGACCTTTCTATCACACTGGTGCAATCTGATTTACTTTGCATAAAATAGGTACAAAGTAAGACAAGTCATGCTGTTATAAAATCTTTGGTAATATTGAATTTAAAAAAACATTGTGTTACGGTTTATGAAAGAGGACCTAAGTACCAAATGTCAAAATACGCCATCTAATGATTTTGTCTCTTACCACATTTAAAAATATGAAAATGCGGAAATTTAGATAAAAAGTACGTCATAAAATTACTCGTTCCGTAGAAAATTTGTCAGACTGTATGCGCACACTGCAGAGTACGAGTCTTGTCGGCATTATTTAATTCCAAGATAAATTTATGAAAAAGACAAAGGTAACATATATACGCAAAAAGAAACATAGTTAAATTTCTAAAGAATTCAATGTGCTCAATCATAAAATTAGAAATACTTTAGCTAAACTTGTGATGGTGATGAAATGGCTACATGATGAATTTACCTGAATTTAGAAGTTAAACCCTGGAGTATGGGCGCTCCTGACGAGCTGCCCTAGGCGCAACGGGCGATCGGGAACTGTCTGGCGGGAGGGAAGTCTTCAATCTTACGGAGGATTCATACGCAGCGGTCACATAGATATGGTTTATCCCGTTCTTGACGTCTTCGAGAGCTTGAATTTCACCAAACACAAAGAGGTGTCACAGGAATACGGCTGAATCACAAAGCGGCCACGCCTAGGTTCAGAGAGGCGAGGGACAGACACAACAGGATAAGGCCGACATCAAGTACCTTATTAATCCGTCGCCGACATCAAACAAAGCTGACAGCAAAAACTGCCCGTGTTTACCCCAACGATATCGAAATGGGACAAAAGATCTATTTTTTCTTATCTCACTTCCACGAAGAAAAATGTCTGATAGGAAGTTCGCAAACCACTAGTTTCCTATCTCTTCCCGTCGTTTAGACTGCAATCTTCCATCAGTGGGTCTAGGAGGAAAATCACAGTTAACCCCTTAACTGGGGAGAGCGACTATAGTCACAAGCGGACTGCGCTCCCCGTGCGGGGAGCGCGACTATAGTCGCGCGTGCCGTCGCGTCGCAATGTTATGCGGAGAAGTCGTGAATATTCATTCTTTCTGCATCATTGCATATTTTTTGCTTTGTCAGAGGCTCTATACCAATATATTTTAAGTACATTGCCATTATTGTGCGATAGCTTTTCTATAAATTTTTTTTCGAAAACGGCATCTCCAAAAATCGGTGGATTTGCTCCCCACCAGGTGAAAGATTAGAAAATTTCTGCCCGCAACCAAGGGGCTAATGACAGCACGAGAACACCACTCCGATACTCCGTCCGCTCAGGCTAGTGGGGGGTCCTTGTCACTGAATCACACAACAGCACTCGAAACACATCGTAGTGGTGCTCTCCTCCCAATCGGCACAGTAGCCGGCAACACTTCCGTGCCCGACACGGGGACTGAACGAAAAAAAAAAGAACCACGCCGCGAGAACAAAAACATCAACAACACCACGGCACGTGACGTTCGTGAAGCCTCCGCGGACGTCGCATGCTTGTTCTTACTCGCGGCCGCCGGCACAGACTGATGCGATTATAGTGGGACAGCGAAGCCGTCCCCATGGGATAGATTCTCATCTTCCCTCCGCAGTCAAAGCCTTCTCCTCCGAGAACCTATCGTCCGCCCTCCCCTCCCGCGCTTATCCACCCCCCTCCACCGCCCTTCCCTCCGAGTGCTCCGCCTACCTCCCTATATCTGCACCTGCGTAACCACGCGGCGAAAAACCCACCCCTCCCCGCCCTTAGCCCCCCCCCCCCCAACCCTCACGTGCTTCCCCGTCCTCTCAACGGCCCAACTCGTTCCCGCCCCCCGCGCTGCCCGCCCTATACCACCACACTAGTACTCGGTACTACCGAATACCGGTATTTTTTGCCCATGCCTATTGTTGAAGCCGTTTGCTTATACCATAGATCTTCTGGGGAGGGCGTTAGCTACCCATCCCACGGTAGAAAAGTGAAGCCGAAGGGGCGTGGCACTTTAGCCCATCTGCTATATTCCTGTGTAGCAGAAATACAAGGCTCCTTAGGGGAAATTCGTCAAAGGAAACTCAATATTTTCCCTACTGACAGCCGGAAAAAGCCCTTCCCACCGATGAGCGAAGATTATTCGTTGAATATAAAACCGGAAAAAAATGTATATTTTGGATGAAATATACGATTCAACCACGGTGCGGCAAATTAAAAATATGACGCACAAAAAGTCACTTTGCCACAGTTGCAACTAATTATCGGCTGTAGGCTGAAAAATAACTAATGAGTTCATGTGAAACACAAAGTATATAAAATTTGATATTCACAGCAGAATTTGTTAAACCAAATTCAATTATGAAAGTAAATAAAAAAGAATAAATGGACTAGAGAAGAATTAGAGGATACTGAATGCTACGATAATAATTACGTTTAATTGCTATTGCGTTCATCACAGATTTTATTTGGCTAATTATCCGTCAAAAATATACATGATCGTGATTCAAGGAAATATGGTTTAGCAAGACATAATAACAACAATAACATCGGGAACCATGCATACCATTACTTATCAACGCTCTACAAAAAAAAGTATTGACGAGAAAATTGTAGTAGAAAATTGTAGAAGTCAAGCTTCGATTCTTATCACCAGGCATTTTTACGGATATGTAACTTCAATATCTAAAAGTTACATAGTGTAAATCATTTCCGAAACTACTGCTAATAACCTCATGGCCATTAAATCGAAAGGGCTTCCTCATCAAAGGAAAAATTTGAGCTTTAGGAAAGTAAAATATCAGCTAGGAGACAAGATCGAAAGAGATTTCGCATACAATGCCGAGTAAACTGCCATGAAAACAACACTATCTTAAGAAATTGAGGATGGGTCTGGTGAATTTCAACTGCTGACAAATCAGAAAATATTGTCCTTCCCCAAAATCAGACGAACATGCACCGTGGGTAACAGCTGTATTAAATAGTAGTATAGTTTGATAGTATACGGGGCTATCGTACCGTATACTATCAAACTATACTACTATATGCTGTTAGAAATAATAGTTGAATTAATATATTTTCCCCCACCCCATTTCGGATTCCCTATAGTTTCCCTCACTCTTATTACTGCCGCTTTGGAGCTCCTGCCTTCAGCCTTCTCAAGACTTCGGGGCTTGCTCGTGACTCCTCATACCTTAATTTTAGTAGAAAATTTCTTATCGCGACTGCCAACACATATTATTGACAATCCATTCGGCAAAGGGTCCGGTGAAGTACTTCAAGCAATTATCACATGGGAAAGCATTGATCCGCAATGTTCCCCGCATTGACGCAATTTCCGTGGTTGTGAAAAGGAACCCCCGGCTATTCACATAAAGAAAAACGAACAAGTATATTCTCAGGAATGGTTCAGAGCAGGGGTCTCCAATTCACTTCAAGGGTCTACAATTTAGGGGCTTCAGCATTATCGAGGGATATGAACACAAACTTCACATTTTGCAATTTTTGGCAAAAATAAAGTGAGGTGAGAAAGACAAATCGATTTTTAGGCATGCTTTTTATGGTGATACCGTGATTTAAGCTAAATATTTTGATGAGAGAATTGAACTGACCTAATTCGTTGAGAAAAGTGGAGATGGTGGTAAAAAGGACCAACGGGAACCTCAAAAGAGGACCACAAAGAATTGCTCTTTATGGTCCTCTTGAGGTTCCCTGAAGCTCTACGATTGACCGGGAGTATTCGAGGCAGGAGATCACTCTTGTTCGGCAAACTCCATACCTTTCATTTCTCTCCTTTAACTGTCCCTCCGAGAGGTCCACTACCTTCGCAGTCCGGAAGCCCTCAGCGTCAGTCAAGATCCCGAGTCTGAGTCGCCCCTGGTAGAGCCGTCCACGAGAGAACACGACAATATGCTATTAAAAATACATAATTTATGGAAAGTTATAAATAATTTCGGCAACTATCGGACCAAAGAAATAATTCTTCAATTTTCTAATTTTCACGAGAATCACTACTTTTACCCTCATAGCGCTGCCTAAATTGGTGTACCACAGATCTACTATTTATTAGTATTGATACTGGGCATAAATTGGAACTTTTAAGATACATATGCTTTCAGTATGACTTAGTATAAAATATTTTTTTTTAATAATGAAAACTTCAAAAATAAAAAAAACTGCAAGTCTCTTAGCAGACGCTGGGAGTGCTAGCCGGTGAAAATAAATTCATCCCCGATGAAAGTTATTGACCGCTACAGCTATATTATTACATAGATGACGATTTTGAATATTACCTGAAATTACTTAAAAGGAGATAGCTAAATGTTTATTTGACTTTCTTTGATAATCCTTCAGGGTTTCATCAAAGTCATAGGGGGCTACATATTAACATGTATAAAAAATAATTTTGCTCTTTTTGAATTTTTGAGCATGTTGCACAGATATACACAAAAATTCAATTGAAATAACTGATTTTTCGTCTGAAACCGCGCCTAAATTCAATTTTCAAGATAGATTTATGCTATGCCACGTAATGTTATGTGCCCATTCATAAGATTTCTTGCCCTGGCTCTCACTGATTTTTAAGCAGGATATTCAAATAATTGATGATATTTCATAAATTACAGGCAGTACAAAACTGCTTAGTGACGGAATCTCTGATCGATTTGGTTGTTAGCAAAATATTTTATTTTGCATCGTCAAAAACTTTCTTCACATCTCAAATTTAATTTTATATCTCACTTGCGGAAAGCCATAGTGCACTTGAACTGCCTGATATAGCTAGATACACGACTGATATACCAAATTACCATAGGTGGCTACCACTCATTCGGGAATACAGATATTCATTTTGCTAGAATTGACCACGTATTCGGGAAAACAGAACAGTTGATCATCGGCATAGGAAGTAGAAAAGCGCCACTACTCAGAAAGAGAAAGAGGTAGTCTGTACACAAATGGAACGAGACTCCAAGGCGGGCTCACAAGGATGCACTCCTGGGGCAAGCGCTAGCTTTTCACCTCTACACCGCAGAAGGGGGAGGAGGACAAGGAAGGAGAAAGGAAGGAGGCGGCGCCGCGATAGGAACCCGATGACACCTCCAGGGAAAGGATAGGGAAGGAAGAGATGGGATCCCGCACCGTCGCAATGGCGGGCGGGTCCTAACCATAGAGGTTCCTCCTCTATGGTCCTAACATCCTAGCGAAACCAGAAAAAAGCCATTGCTGTACCAGCGATTTTAGTCTGTACAATTGAAGAGAGTGAGAGATAAAATATCGGGTTTAAAGCTAGTGTTGGTAAGAAAAGACTCTTAAAACTGGATATAAACTGATAATTCCCCAGTGTAAGTACACATAAAGGAGATAAGCGGAGCGAAATATTTGGAAAAGTGAGAAAAAGTCGAGAAAAATAAACAGTGCACTTTAATGCATATGAACACCTCAGCTTTGCCAATCATTTCCCGATCACACGTGTGGATTAAAATATAGACGTGCCAATCGCTCAGAAAGAAAGAAAAAACATCCGAACTTTCCTGCCATTGTGTTGGATATCCCTCCTCTTTACGTGAAGTGGAACGAGAATCAGAAAGTTGAGCAGAAGAAGCAGGATGGAGCGAAATATAAGAATTGATAAGTGGAAAGGAGTAGGTGCATTATCCTGACCCATGTAAGGTCATCCCACGCCCCAGGGAATAACGACAAAATTATGCTAATACATAATGCTTTATTATACTGGTATACAAACGGCTTTGTTAATGAAACTTAGTATTTCACCTTAAAATCGGTTAATTTCTTCTTTTAAGTAAGAAAGTTATTCATTTTTCTTACAAATAGGCAGGAAAAACCCTCTAACATATAAATGCAGGCAAATTTTCACTCGGTCATTTAATAAGACAAAAAAACCAAACATGGTTAACAAATGAGCTTAAAGTATAGATAAATAAACAAAATTTATGTAACAGAACATTTAAACCTGCAAAAAGGATAAATATGTATAAAAAACATGTTCAATGCTAGGGCGCTATCCTGATATCAGTCCCGTGGAGAGCGCAAGTAAAAGCAACTCTCGACACTATTATTATTAGAGTAGGTATTCTACCGATTAATGTAGGTTTGCATGGAGTACTAAAGAAGTGATCTGGGAGCCTTTACAGCACAGAGCCAACTGAATCCATCCTTAAATTAATAATAAACGTTGTATCACTAAATAGGACATTAATAAAGGACTTAAATGTATCCGTTGAAGAACCTTTCATGATGAAATACTTAGGCGCAATCGAGATATAGGAGAATCGTGATAGGGGACTGCAGCGTATATGTCACTGGGTCATTTACGGTTTAACCTATGCGACATATCCACAACTAGAATTTTTAAATAAAAGACGATAGAGCAAAATTATGGTGACGTATCATTCCTAAAACCCAGAAATAAACATAACAAAAACGACGGTAATTCAAAAACTAAGGCGCTATCATCATTACGTGACCAAAGTAAGCGCATATTAGACCACAATTAGAACAAAACATCTAAAAATGAGTATAGAATTCCATTTAAAATTTTCCACAAACTTATTAATAATGAAGAAAAGGACCGCAATTTTTTAAATTAGATTTAACTCATGCGCGACACGGAAGAAAAAGAATTTAAAGACAATAAAATCAAAGTAGAGTTTTAAATGTGTCATTATCAAAATACTCTATTAGAATTTCACAACGAAACTAATCTACATTACGAGGTAACACATCAAAGATTACGTACACCCATAGCCCATACCGATTTACATTACATAGGGATACCACGAGTCGACAAATACTAGGTCACCCACCCCAAACCACCCCGACGGAAGGTAAGTGACATGAATGGGAAAATATTTTTTCCGAAGACTGTGCCGGGTCTTCAGCTGGATAACACCTTGATTGTAGAAAAACATGTTCAACCAAGGGATGAAAGAGTAAAAACGTCATCTATTTACTATTTCTATTTGTAACCAAGGCCTGGGATGGCCCGACCCACAACCTGCGGAAACCAACTGCATTCCGGAAAAGTGAATTTTTTTTTAATTCTTTATTTTCGCTATTGATTAAAAGAAATTTTCTACAGTCATAAAAGAAATAAACACTTTAAAATTTAACTGAAACATATACGAACCAACCGGGAAATAACTGACCCTCAAAAAAATCGAAGTGAATATTTAAATTTGTCATGTTCAAAGCACTCTTTGTGAATTTCACATCGAAACTCATTTACAATACGAGGTAAGATATCAAACATTATGTAACACCCGTAGCCCATACCGCTTTACATTACATAGGGATACCACGAGCCGTCAAATACTAGGTCGCCCTCCCCAAATCACCCGCACGGCAGGGAAGTGACATGAATAGGGTAGTTTCTTTCATCGGAGAAAACGAAAGGCATTGATTGCGATTCGTTACCCACCATTAGTGTATTCGTAATATACAAATTATTTGGTTTTACAAATACCGGTTTAGACGACTGGCAAGGGTCAAATTTTATCCTCATTTGAAAAAGGCCAGATTGGCGCCCATACGATGCCACTCCACGTGACGCCACAAGGACCTAGTTTCTACACGAGAGGATAGAGTTATACATCGTCTGAGGTTACCAATGCATGCTTGAGGCACAGAGCTCAGGGAAACAAGTCTTAATAATCACTTATTAAAACTGGCTAAGGTTGGAAAGTTTTCTTCGTTTGATAAGGTATTAATAATCCTTTTTTAAGCCAAGCGCTACCAGCTAGCATGGTACTCAGATACCCGCTAGCATTCTGCGTCGTATCTGCGCTCAGAGCCTCGCCCATGGTCACCTCACAAGGCGGGAGGGGAAACAGAAATGCGTCACACGGACTTTTTCCCATCAGTCTTACTTACGCGTCGCGTTTTCGCGCGCTTGAAAATTTTCACTTTTCATTTAATCGCGAAAAATAGATATCGTCATTTAAAAATCTAAAAGCGTGAAATACGTACCCCAGGAGTAATAATCTTTCGATTCAGGCAATAAAAAATAATAGGAAACCACCCTATTGGAAAATATTTTTTCCCGAAGACTGAGCCCGACTTACAGCTGTGATAACGCATTATTTAGGAAGAAAACATGTTCAACCGAGGGATGAAAATAAAAAACGACAATGTAAGTGCATAAGAAGAATGATATAGTTGTATATGAACATAAGTACGATTATGATATCTTCGGTTATGTATCATTAAGTTGAAAGTTCGAATATCACAAGGGGAATATCAATGTGAAAACATACCATGTTATGAAGGTAGGGTACATACCATTACTTTAATCACACCACTTCGCTTATAGGACATTTTGAGCTGTTCCTATATCCATGGAAATTGTTGTACACATATTATTATATTGAATTGAATGGAGTACTTTAGTGCTTTTTATTTTTAATGAGCGTTGGGAACTTTCATTGCAACGGATTTTGATGAACGCTCTTTACTCTTATTCTCAGAACGTGGGAATGCGAATTCCTTCATGTATTGGGAAATATTTTTGCGACTCCCCCCTCCACATCAATACTGTTGTTACAGTTTGGGATAAACCGCTGATGGCGTTAAAAATTATGTCTGCTTATCCCTCACGAGAGGGCGTTTTTGTTTACTGCCCCCATGGGACGTCGTCTACCATTTTCCGAGAATGCAAATAAATGGAAAGTGTACCCATTTGGGGGGTAAGGGGTGTGCATGGCTATAGGGGCGGGTCTTTTTTGTAAGCAGAGAAGCGCCCCTGGTGTTGACCCTTCCTTCGTTCGGGTGAAGGTCTCTGACGGTCGCAGTGCGGTTGGGCGATGGGGTGGGAACTGAGTGAAAGGGATCGTGATCGGGGAAGCCCACGCCACTGGACGTCTGGGAAATTCCTAGTTTTCCATTCTTCAACCCTTGGGAACCTCTGGGGCCCAATAGCCTACAATTTAAAAATGCAATTCTCATATTTTGGAGGGCTTGTCGGTTTATAAATTATTATATGTCCCACCACACACGTCCTCGCCACATGCACACCGCAAGTGTCACGGAAATGTTAGGTCTCATGAAAAAATATGATCATATGGAATAGCGAAAAGTGTATATTCATGCATCTGCATGTACATAATACCCTGCGAGCCACTTCCAGGGTGTTTGGCAGGGGGTGATCAATCACCAGCATGCAGCATGCAATTGGACTCCAACATGCACACCACACGGTCCACAAAACGTCACGCATACTAACAAATTATACTACTATACGCTGTTAGAAATAATAATGAAATTAAGAAACATGCATTAAGTTTTACATAGCTTAGTTGGCTACACCACAAGTCATGCAATCCATTTATGAGTTCTATTGCTGCCGTTATAATCTCTTATCGATCGGGGAAAAATTGACATTCTGAATCTGTCTGTTCTACAATCTATCTCTCTTATTTTATTTATAGGATGAGATCTTCCGTAGTATGTTGGCGTCCGTAAGATATAGTCAACTTCATCAGAAAAGATACTGCTTTTGAATTTAGCTAAAAGGTTTAGTCTATTTTTCGATGTAAGGTCCGACAGAGATTCCCATCCGAGTTTATCCAAGAGGTCAGTTACACTAACAAGACAATCGTAACGACCTTTCACATAACTGGCAGCTCTTCTTTGCACGCGTTCTAACTCTGCTATTAAATATGATTCTTGTCTTTGAGTCCCCCTGTGCTTTAGACGGAAAGAAAGCAAAGAAAACGAATTTTTACCTTCACTGCTCTAAAGCTCTGAATAATCAATGGATTCTAGTGCAGCAAATTCCTAATCACCGAACTTATAATTTAGGATCAAAATCGACGAGTACTCGTGTTTTTTGCGTGTTAACACTCGGGATATCAATGCTCCAGGTTGAATTCCCCATTATCATGCTCTATCAAAGTGAATTCTAAAACCGATAAAGGCCGATCAGCATTAAAACACACAAAAAACCACTTCAACATTCATGCAAGAGAATTCATTATTATTCCTCCAAAGAGCTTGAAGAAAAGTTTATTTATCAAAGAAGAAAAACGCTCCTCTGGAACATTGATACAAATTTCAACCATGAAACACTACCTTCAAATCAATAAACCTCTTGAGGTTTCAAAATTTCGGACGGCGAAATGAAGTGGGATTGATGTTTTTGCCGGATTAACAACTTCCTCACGAAGCACATTTCTAAAACTGACAAACGAATGCGGGGTGAGTCTCACTCGTTATTTTTTTAAGACAAGTAAAAAAATAATGAAGAAATAGATAACCTTTTTGCGATTGAATGTTATGAACTTTTATGATATCATTCTCATAACCTCATTTCCCTTGGTTAAAATTGCCGCTGAAATTGAAAAGACTGCAAAATAAACTATTTCAGTAATAACCAAAGTTCAAAAATGGTGACCTACGATAATTCACCGAATTTAATATGTAGTTATATAAAGAACGTTAGATCTAGTCAGATTCTGAATGCGGTATCGGTATTTCCTAATTAATTGTTTAGAGTTTGCCAGAAGGATGCATTAGCCACACAGTGATTTTCATCCGCCTTCTCAAAGCCTTTACTTCAGGCTGCTTCGAGGAGTGATTTAAGTATTAAATATGAACATCAACTCCACACATATGACTACTGTCTTTTCTTTCAGATGAAAGGAGGGCATACCTGCTCTTGGTGGCCTTCGTATTAAGATATGGTGTCTGTATTATGGACACCAAGAGTATCGAAATAACTTCAAGTCTATTAGCTGATGAGAAATATTAAAAACAATCAGAAGGACTCGTAAGATTTAAGAACTAAATATACCTCTTAAATTTAAAATAGAATATAGATATTTAAAAACCGGGATATGGTGATACGTTCAAATGTGACATGATTTTTCATGGGCGACATTTAATACTACCGGTCAAAGGTGTGAATCATAACCTTCTCCGCCGAAAATTTTGGCCATCTATTATAATGGTACTTTTAAGCATTTTGCCCCAAAAGTTGATTTTGATATACAAGGTCAAATTTCGATGAATCAATTTCATTCGCCGGAGAGAACTTGCTCATGCATATATAAATGAATGACCCCGCCAATTCTCTCATGTAAATTACACCAACGTGAACATCAACTTTTGTCACGCCAAACAAAATCCCTTTCCTGAGTCTTTCCCGCCGCGGGGAACTGCTATAGCACGATCTGTGATAAGTCGGGCAATATCCACGAAGAAAGTGACATAGTCAACGATACACTCCACATTCCTATTTATTCCTCTGGGCTCACCCCTACGATTGATAGAAAATTTGGCACGGGCACACCTCATGGCGATGTGAGCCTGATTCGCTCAGAGTGAACGCACAGTGAGTTAAATCGAACCCTAAATTGTATGACCAATATGTTTTTACCAAATAGGTTCCTGTTACCGTTGGACGGTGGAGCAACGGGTCGTGGGATTTCAGCCCATCCACCATGCGAGAGTATCCCGGGCGAAGCCAAAGAAACACAGGCTTGAGTCTCTTAAGATAATCCTAAGTCAACACTCGTGAGATTGGCTCGACGAAACTCTCCATTCCATTCTAAAATCTGCTATCTAGACCTTAAATGGTGACGTATTTCGTGCCTCCCTTTATAATCTGTCCCGTGCTATTCATCGTCCCTTGCCTTCCTTCCCGTCCACCTGCCCTTCCACGCACTTTATCATTACTATTAACTTATCGATCCATTCCACCTTCATCATTATTCGGCTGCTCCGCATTTTGAGAATTCCACTCTCGACGTCACTGCTGCTTTCAACACCCTAGCTCGCTCTTACATAAAACAATCATGCCCCATATGTAGTATCTGATGGGTTGTATACCTTCTTATGTGCATGTGTGTACCTTACTTCTATGTCTGTATTCCTATGATGAATATTTTTATGATTAATATGCCCTAGAAAACTTAAAATTGCCTTCAGATTACTTCAGCAGACTCGCATTCAAGTACAACCGATTTGCTCAATTTATATGCACTCAACGAACGTGTTTGGTCAATATGGCTACTGCTGTCTTCAAGTTAAAACACCAAACCTCTTTCCAGGAACCTGGACCGTTTTCAGCCGCGTGTCAATGGGTTTAGACTTGAAGTGAAGTGTAGACTTAACTGGCAATTAAGGGAACATATATGGCGTAGAGGAAATGACGGTACAGATAAACTAAGGGGAGGGAATCTAAATACATCGAGAGGGATGGAAATAATACCGATCTACTTGCGGAGTAGGGATGGAAATATTTAAGATATTTTGACATCCACCACACTTGATGACCAACGCGCTCCACGGTCACAGCGACGGAAGAAAAAAGAATTGACATCCTTCCATAGTGCTATTCATTCCGGCAAAAAAGAACGCTTCAGGTTAATCAGTATCTTAAATATCAATTGCCAACACTTCCATAGCCAAATTTGGTGAGGTATTAAAACAGATAAGTGCCACAATTACATATATAAATGACATATTTGATAAATGATTGGGCAATAATAGAAGCCCAAGAGAATTTTTACATTGCAGAGAAATGCATTGAAGTGTACCCCATTTTTAGTACATTCTTTAGGATTCTGTAATTCAGCCAAAGCTGAAGTTTAGGCATAGGTAAGAACTATGAGGGAAATTTCTCGCTAGAAGTATTCTGCCTCAGCTGCTACGATGTAAAGGATTACTGGCTCAAATTACAGATCCGAATACTGCTTTTATGAAAATTATGTCCGTTATAAATTAATAAAAAATAAAAAAATCCGGTAAAAGGGAAGAACGACAGAAGAAGGCCTCGAGAAAGAAACATAGAGCATGCGACGAATGATTCATAGCATAAATATTTTATGGATAAGTACTGAAAGTCAAGCTGATGGAAGAAATGCCTGAAGAGCTAGGTCAAACCAATCGTTGAATTGCTGAGTGACGATAATGATGATGAAACATTAATTAAATGAATTAGAGTTGACGCATCAATATAAGAAATGAGAGGAGAGACACAATCACACACTGGAATAAGAGATAGCTTTCACGATTCCGATTTTCTTCATGGGTGGCCGTCGAACACAAGATCTTTCACATTCGCCGAGATGTATTCTGACGAGTAATTGTGACGCACGGATAGAATAATTCAATGTGCTCCCTTGCTTACTCCACGACCCTAGTCGGTGAAATTTATTCTCGTCGGCGTCGACGAAGAAATGTGGAGAGACATGAAATAATTAAATTCTTCGAGATCGCAATTCATTTCGGGAGGTCTTGTTTTATTTTCCGTCCAACCCCTCACACCCCCGCCCTCCCCCCCCCCCTACTCCCCCCGCGCGCATTGTATCGATACATGTATTATTCCCTCCATTTCCCTATCGCCCCAACACCCCCACCCCACTTCCCCCCCTCCCGACCCTGAATCTCTCACGGAAAATATTGGCCCTCCCCCCCCACCTCCCAACATTGGCACCGATTCGTGTCGCCCAGCAAAGATTGTTCCATTTTATTGAATCGCATCCAGCTACTTTTCTATTCGATTGAACCACGCCGAATCCGTAATGCGAAAGCGAATGGAGACGGGGACCTCGCTTGCCAAGAGACACTGCCGCGGCAAATCCACCTTACTCATAACTCTTTCTTTCCTTCCCTTCTATTCTCTATCCTCTAGTGTCGCTAGGAGACCAACGGGGGAGGGACAACAACGAGGCAGTACAGGAAACTGGATGATGGCGCACCTTCTAGGCGGGCAAGTCCACTACGTTATCCTCTCATCCCGTTTCCAAAAACAAAATAAAAACACATGTCTTTTCAACTGTAATCTGACCCTAATGATCTTCTAGCCTGTCGGGGTCTTTCATATTAAAAATATTTATCGAGCCTTCACAGCTGGATAACAATTATTCTCTCGTGATGGGTCCGATTCGGCTCCCGAAACGTCGGCAGCAATGTCAACAGTTACCCGGTGGGATAACTGAGTGGCCTTCCAAGAAACTCTTGAATAGTTAATTATGTATGAATATTGATTCCCGTCACATTTTTACTTAGCTACTCACAGCAAGGTAGACATAGGCAGAAGAATACCTGCTTCAAATATTTGACGCAAATAAATTTTGTTTCCCGCCATTGTCAATTTGGATAAAATAGGAGTCACATCTATTGTAGGTAGTAGGATTTATAAGTCAAAATATTGTTTAATCCGTGGCTAAATGTATATTAGAAGGGTATTCGTACCGCAATAAAGATATACATGCACTGCATCATAGTAATCATATATCATCAGAATTCGCGATACACTCCCACGAAAAGCACCTTGCTCTGCCATCTCCATCCTTCATTCTTCTTCCCATTCTCTCTCTTCTTGTTTGCAATAATCATCGCTAGGAAACTAACAGAGGGAGGTGGGCTAGGAAACACGCCGTCGCTTTCCCTAAGTGGGTGCTCTCCCCAGTCAATCCCAATCCACCTCTTCATTGATTCCCAAAAAGTCCACACCTCGTATGCTGAGAGAGTTTTTCTACTGACGGAAAAAGCATTTAAAAAATGTAATCGGGCCAACTTCAAAGTAGACAGTCAAATTTGCAAGGAAAAATTAATCTTAAAACGTAATCTGTATCATTTTAATTGCAATGTTATATGCAACAACGATTACTTTTAATTTTTATCCTGCATGAGATGCAATATTTGCCAATATTTCCTCAAACGGAAGTTCTAACATGGAATTCAATTAATATTTTACGTAATTTCATGGCAATGTTTTATTTCGGCACTTCAGGCAATAATAAATACGCTCCATCAACAACTTACGCACGTGCATCAGTTCAATGTAGCTGCAATTGCCTTTCGATCAGCGCGCGTGGAATTCCAAATTTCACTTTTGACTAGTAAATTGTAACGATTACTGAAACAAAAGGGTTATTCACAGGAGCTTTGAAGTTGACCCTACCGGTAAAAATTACATTTTTATTTATCGCTAACAAGCATCACCCAGGATGTAATCACTAATAGTAAATCGATTGCTTCTGCTTTGTTATTTCACATGACTGCTGTTTTTTCCTTGTGGACGGCCAGGGTGGTTTGGCGCAGGAAGGGTTTGTTTATTCTGATTCAATGAATCGTAGAAAAGTACTCCAAAGGAGCCTCATGTCGTTACGATTGTGGAAAACAAAATGGGAATTCGAGGGATTTGGCGCTTCAAAAATATGGGAAAGTGAAAGAGTGAATTCATGGATGAAAGCAAAGACTTACTAGACGCATTAACCGAGGAAATAAACTGCCTTGAGCAATCTCATTTTCAAAACATACGCCAAGCGGAATTTTAATATCCATGCCCGTAAAAATGTTTCGGATCTACATGTGGACTGGTGGCCCGAGGGCACCGTAAATCGCACACAAATTCAACGAAATGAAGACCCTACAGTCAAACACAAAAATCTTAACACTTTCCGGAGGAATATTTCTCCAAAATACATTCATTTATTTTATAAATTATACAAAATATTCTTAGCATAATGGGTTTATGGAAGAATTATATTTTTCGAGAAATTGAAATTATTACTAGCTGCCATTGTGTGGCAAGGTCATTTTAGATAATACATTCAAGTATTGGTCATTCTGAGATTGATAAGCAAATAACTCCATTAAAGTTGAGAAGATGGATGAAAATAGAAATCGCACAGAGAAATGGGAAATTCCAATTTTAGTTTCGTTGGTCCGCACGGCGCGCCAGTATTGCTAAGTGCTGAGACAGTATTTCCAAAATATTAATCAATTTGAATTCCTGGTTTTATTCTTCTATTAATGTGTAGTAGACAAAGTCAAAGAGCAAAATCATAAAACTATTTGAAGGTTAAACTAACATAATTCATTTTACTATTACTACATTAACAAATAGTTTTCTTAATGGTGCTAAAAATGATAGTCTTATAATACGCCTTCAGACTGATTGTACTCTCAAGGCTAATACGATTTTTACCGAGAGGAGATTTTGGTAAAAAATTCGCAATTCCATGCAAATCAACGATACTTGAAACACGTGGAGGGTACAAATATAGACAATTGAAGTCCGTTCACATGACTTTAGGCATTTCACAGCAAAAGTAAGCATCCTTATTCATTTGATTTCTCAGAAAAATCCGTTTAGTAATCTATTTCATTTAAGAAAAGACTCTTCAGCTTAACTGAAGTATTTGTGAAAATGTGGTGAATTTCCTTCTCTTTTGAGCTTCTTCTCTTTGGTAAGGAATATGTTCGAAAGACGCTAGTGCATATTACAAAAAGGTTACATTAGAACGCTAATTCCTCAGGATCACAAGTGTGCGTGGTAAGATTGAGTGTCGTTTTAAAAATTTCAACATTGCTGTTGGTAACCGTGTCCAATATACGGTCTCATATAGATTCCATTGAAATATCCCTTCCAACAAAAAAAATATCCTAAGAATATATTTTCCAAACAAAATGCAAATTAAATTGATATAAAAAAGCAGCGGCCCTTTCCAAGTGAAAGTACGTCACGGGGATAGAGGGTCTCCCAAGGATGGAAAGAAGTTCAAAATGGAAAGAAGTTCAAAATGCCACGTGGGACTTATAAATACGATAAAAAATTCTTCTCAAGTTCCACCAATTTTAAAATACAAATTAGAGATATCAGAGCACCCGATTTGGACAAATGCAAATCTGGTGTATGTATCTTGAAATTAGGGATGGACATTTATCCCTTGGACAATTCTTCGGGAAGAATTCCACATTGTAGAATTTCATGGTTTTTTTAGGTAGATATTTCACTCAACGTTGGCATGGCATAAAAGTCGTCAGTGATTTAAAATCAATTTCCCAGTTCTTACTCGACCTATCAGATTCTCGAGGCTAACGCGTAGATCCTTCTCGCATTTATGCATTTATGTAGATCACTTTTTAGCTGTTGGCTTTTATTTCATTAGGTTTCCATACACTTTAAATTAAACTAAATGAATAATATAAGCAATTTCCTACGACTCTTTTTTCTATAAATTGGACAGGGTTTTATTTATAAGCGCATTTCTGGTGAGAATATTTACTTATCAAAATAAAAAAAGCAGGACCTTAAGGCAATAAAAGAGCCAGCTGGGCTTATTACATTTTGAATTTTAAAGAAAAGGATTAAACGAGTTTGATAAACAAAACTTCTTTGACATAAGCATTGACAAAAATCGGTGTTCCTCTAAAAATACTTTCGCAGCTGCCACAATGTAAATACATTTTAGGGAAAGTCTGCTATAAAATTATGAGTGGCCAAGTTTTCTACTATTTAAGTTGAAATTTCATTCATAAAAATTTATAATTGGGCACGTTTAAATGTGTTGCTTTTACCTTGGATTGCTTACGTTGGCAGAAACTTAAAATTAAACGTTGAAAATATGATTCAGAATGCATTTTTTATGCTACGCATAAACTATATTTTTCACAGACACATTCTTTACTTAAAATGTGGGGACAACATGTTTTCTCATTTAGGGCCAGTTTCACCAACGAGGATAATTGAATTAACTCGGATAATATTCTCAAAAACCGAGATATTACAACAATCGTGTTTCACCAGATGCATTAACTCGGTTTTGGGCTGTTATCTCGGTTTATACTTTTACTGACGATATTCCGCAGTCCAAAGCTTATTATCTGAGTTAATCTGAGGGCAGATGGCATGGCGCGCATGCAGCTTCATCAGCTCTCGGAAAATACGAATGACAGCGATGAAGAATATCGACATTCTATTCGGAGACCACGCTCATTATGGATAAATGAGCGTGCAGATTATTTTAATATATATGGTGAAGTACATTTATTTACTCATCCCAAAATGGCATATGAAACTGCAAAGGCAGTTCTCGCTCTCATCGAAGAAGACGAATTTTACTAATAAGGGGAAGCGGAGGTTTCCAATGCCGTATATTTTATAGCATTCGGAATGGCGAACACATCTATAAACTGGTAGTGGTTCTAATGAATGAGCCTTAGTTTGGCTGTTATTAATTGATTTTCATGCGGTACTTTCAACAAGCCTTATTCAATAATGATGTATAATGCTAAAATAGCGCTTAATTTTTATTTCGGGTAGTTGGTGCAGTGGTACCGTCGTCGACTCTCACCCTGGGGACCAGGGTTCGAGCCTTCACAGTAGCAACTTTTGCATAGCTTTTTTTTCGTGTTCGTTTTGATCATACGGCGACAAGTATATGAATAATTTTAATTGTAGCAAGCATAGACATGAGGAAAATTTTTTATCATCATAATAGGGTACGTGATCTCCCCTTGTCAAAGAAATTTCACGTTTCTTTCTCTTAAACTTGAGCTTTCCCATGCCTATGCTCCTCTTGAGCCAATAATTCCGACAACTCTTGCCAAAATATGTTCGTATTTATAAATGTCACAAGTCTTTCTTTGAATTTTCTTACATATATATACAAAAACCTTTTATCTCTGTCCTCTTCCTGAATTAATACCTATGTAACAGCATCGTTATCTTCGAAATCGCAATTTGACCAATGTGAGACGTAATCAATTATTGTAGCACAAAATAACCAAGAACTGTGTTTGTTTAAATCTGGGAGTCTCGGTAAATTAAAAATTTTCATTTTTAAATAACGATGCATTAAACAAAGGTGCTTACAAGTTTTTTTACCGCAATATTTATTTATTTAAGTAGTTGCTCACATACAGCATTTCTGCCAATTTACAGTGACGCAGTAATATTCTCGCATTCCTTGCTCTTGCTAAACGCGGTTCCCCTATTTGTTTTTTATTTATTTTTTACTACCCGTGCGTGGTATTCGGTAAGGCAAATTAATAAATCCTTACACGAAAACATTAATATTATGTATTAATATTTGAGCTTTTCGAACTCTCATTGTCTATATTAATACTGTTGCTGTTCATTTTATCACTCTGTACTTGATTGTACACTTACCGGCTTATTAAAATTGATTCCATGTCATACGGTTGCTTACCGTCATTTGTTTTTCCCACGTCAGAGTTATGAAAAACGTACGAGCCAAATCATTTATTCTGATTATCTCGGTTTTTGAAAACTAAGATAAAACGTCGTTGGTGAAACACGGTCCTCACATTTCTGAGATAATAATTTTAACCGAGTTTTTGAAAACTGAGATAATAGAGAATATTATCCGTGTTGGTGAAACTGGGCCTTAGTATTCTTCCTTTATTAACTTTTTTTAATATTTCATTTTTCGTTAAAATTAGAAAATTTAATCATTTTCTTTTTTATTTCAAATGCGATTAAAATGGTTAAAAAGGAAATTTTTTAAACTAGAAGAGGTGGAAAGGCATAGAAGAGACTCATATAAGAGAACGTGATCGGGAAGTAAGTGTGCTGATGATACTGTGACGTAGTGATTACATATTTGTGTAAGTAATGTATTTTTTTGTTTCCCCGAGCCTAAACTTAACATTATTGACAACCTAGCTTTGTTAGTTTATGGGCGGAAATGACGTAGGGTATGCGGGATAATTTGTAAAGATTAAGTAACGAATGGAGGGATTTATTTAGGAAGATTTCAATTTCATCTCTAAAGGCCGCTATACACGGTGAATGCGAATGAAATCATATGCCGTTTATAGCGGAAACATTCTCGAATGAACCGCCATGCGCGTGATCATTCAGCCAAAATTAGAACACTTTCTAATTTGCTCTCATGATCCTGTGCATTATCACGTGATCATTCGGCATGATCATTCACCGTGTGCAGCGGCCTTTAAGCGCACATTGTGAGCAAAAATTTCGCATTGCTGAAGAAGTCTAATGATAATGATAAAACCAGAGGCACGTTAAATGTCGAAGTGAGCGAAAGTGGAGAGGTGGGGCAGATCACCGTTCCTTTTCCAATCTCCACATCTTTGGCTCTTTAGAATATTCTTTCTTCTCCATTGTAGTATGCATCACGCACGCATTTATCCGTCTCAGAGGCACCAAATTGGAGTGGTACTACTATCAAGATATGCCAAGACTATTTAAATCAAATGTAACACCTTTGAAAAAGAATCTGTGATGTTAATTTTTTAGCATCAACAATAAACATGCGCTTTTTTCTATTATATTATTATAAAATTAACAGTCATCTTTTGATTATTTACGTTTACGATTTAATCAAAAGCTAATTCGCTGCATAATTATTAATTGGATCAATAACTAATTCCGGGAAAGCCGATATATCAGCCCACGACACAAGATGGGATAAAGAAAGATAAATAAATGCCCCACGCTCACTCGCTCAAGTACACATTTCAGCAGGGTTGGATGACCAAGCAACCCCTCACAACACGACCGGTCGAACATGCAAGCGATGCCCCCCCCCCTGTGGGCGTCCAAACGCAAAAGAAGCGAGCGAGTGATTCACCTCTCCCTCCTCCCGATTGCAGGCATCTCCCCATTCTCGGTGTTCAACACCCCGCTGCGAGTGTCAGGGAGGAAAAAGGGGGTCGCCCTCGGAGAGTCCCTCTTTGGTGGCCGTAAGTCATGCAGTGGAGATCGCCCTCCCAGCCCATCCCAAAGAGAAGAGGCGGTGCTGCTGTGTGGGGAAGAGAACCCTCCAAGGGGCAGACAGTGGAAACGGACGCACAGCTGAAAAGGGCGTCGACAAACACCAAATTCCAATCAATTTTTAGCACATTTTCCAATCCATTATTATGACATTTTTTCCTGCCATAGTAAGTGCATTGAATTCCGGACAGTCTTTTTCCGTCACTTCTTTCTTTAATTACGCGACTATAGTGTTGGATGGAAGTGTACATTATTTCACAAAAAATGAATACTACAATAAATAGGATAATAGGGTGATTTCCTTCATCAAAGAAAACGAAAGGCATTCATTGCGATTCGTTACCCACCATTAGTTTATTTATAACATACAAATTATTTGGTTGTAGAAATCCCAGTTAAGACGAATGACAATGGTCAATTTTAACCGCATTTGAAAAAGGCCAGATTGGCGCCCATGCGATGCCACACCACGTGACGTCACAGGGATCTAGTTTATATACGAGTATAGAGTTTTACATCGTCTGAGGTTACCAATGCATGCCTGAGGCACAGACTTCAGGGAAACATCTCTTAATAATCACCCATTAAAACTGCCTACGGTCGGAAAGTTTACTTCGTTTGATAATACTTATTTAAGCCAAGCGCTACCTGCTAGCATCCAGCATCGCAGCGGCGCACAATATCCTCACCCCAAGGTAACTTCATACGGCGACAGCGGGAACCAAAATGACGTCACATGGCGTTTTCCCATCATTCATACTTAGCCGTCGCGTATTCGCGTGCTTGAAAATGTTCACTCTTCATTTAATCGCGAAAAATAGAAATCGTCATTTAAAAATTTAAAAGCGTGAAATGCGTACTCCAGGAGCAGGGATGGGCATGATTCGTCTTCATGAATCACGAATCATGATTCGCGAATCACAAACTGTGATTTGTGATTCATGATTCGGATCATTTTTTTCATGGAGTTGACTTTTTTTTACTAGTTGACGTGATTCGTGAGCCGAATATTTGTGATGCAGCTCACGATTCACTGACGAATCACGAATTAATTTCACTGCTGGAAACGAACGTCATTCTTCACCGAAAGTTACTGTATGCGTGAAAATCAGGAGTGCAACCACACGGATAATTCAGACTTCAAAAAAATATTTTACACTGTATTACTGATTCTTTCAATACCGTATAATACCGTAACAGATGTGACTTTGAAAAAATGCATAATGCACATTCATCAATACTGCCTTTGATACAATAGGTTTTAGTTTTCTGAGAAGATACAGAACTCTACTGATTTTATAACATAATTTATCAATGTGGGTATCCCAAAACAGCCTCTGGTCTAGGTCGAATTCCAGGACATTGACTGACTATTTCATTGTGTGTTTATTTTATTTTTATTTTATTTTATTCTCAAACCACCGGATACAGCTCGTATTGGCCATTTTACACCGGGGTGTTCAACAAATGTAACAGTTAAACGTACACAAACGACCATGCCCTGGATCGGGGAAACCTACCCAGGCGGGACTCGAACCCACGACCTCTTGTTTGGCAGGCGAGAACGTTACCCCGCCGCCACCGAGGCCGGCAAATTTTTTGTTTCTTTTAGTGCGAGGGTGAATTTTAAGGTTTTACTTTCAATTAAGTAAAGTTCATTGCATTAGAACCATTCACTAGCCCTGCTTAACATATCATTGGCCATTTGCATTGCAATATAGTAATCTTTGTTGGATGTAATTAATCGAAACTTTAGCCACGAATTTTCTTACTCGGCTGGAAACCCGAGAAATTACTTTACCTGTATATTTTTAATTTTTTTGATGGATGGAAATATAATTTGTATTTCATGAATAACAAATTACAGTTTGGAAACGTTTTCAATTTAATCAATCATTTCAAAACCAAATGTTTCCTCCGATTTTTTTTAATGAAACGAATGCACTTCAAACAAGGTGTAACATGCATACTAATGCGTTACATTGCATTTATTATAATGCCACGCATCGCCCCTTGGCAAACGAGTCGTTATCAATCAATGTCATTTTCTTCATTTATATCCACATTACGTGAAAATTGTTGTATTTTTAATACACTTGAACACGTCAACTTATTAAAGAAACATTACAATAACCCTGTTTTAGCTGCAGATACTAATCTTTTTCTTTTTCTAGATTCTCTGTTTGTTAACTCTCTTGGTAACGTACATAACTACAAAATCGGCGTCGCAGCGTCTCTGCATCAAACAATAAACTTAGGAATTCAACTTGATTTTAACATAATTACTTCAACAAAAATCTCGTCTCTTCCTTTGTTTAAAATGTGTTTGATAAGGTGGTTGCTAGCTATACAGTCTCTAAGTTTCCTTGTGTATACTGATATGAATCCTTTCACTGGGAGGGAGGTTCATGTGGACTTTTTGAGCTCCAGGGTTGCACCATGCTGTCACTCCTTGCAAATCAAATGCATCCGTGTATTATGCAAACATCGCCCTAGGCTCAGACGCTTTGTTGTCTCTTGGCGCATATTCCCCCCTCACTCTAACACTATTCAAAATGCAAAGATGGCCCATCAGTACTACCTCACAAGTGAACTGGTGATAAAGTTGTAGGTCTCTTTTAATAAGCTTATACATCTTACCGTGACTTGTTGCTATATCTTTTATTCATGTCTACTATGTGTGAGCAGTAAATTGATCACCTCGAGGAAAAATACGTTCTTATGACACCCTGCTGTATGTTATTGCGAGGGCTATACTGGTTTTCTACCGGGTCATTCGCTGTCGTTTCAAGCTGGGTACAACCGCTACTCACTTACAATTACAACCCGAAGGTTGGTTTGGACAGCTGAGGGTAGAGATCACCCCAGACTAGCCCACAGGTGAGCTAATTTCTCAAGCTCAAGGCGTAGGAGGTGGGTATTCTTTCCGTGGGCCACCTCGCACTTGGAGAGAATTTCATTTAGAGTGGGTCATCAGAGATTTGAACCCCGGACCATCCATTATCTCCACTTCAGTATGACGAATAAAATACAGCAGATATCAGTGTGTCTATTATTGTTTGGCCGTCATTCAACTATTCTACCAGTGAGGGAGGGTTCACCTGGAACATCATGTGAATCAAGCCGGACCGTTCAACCGCCCTCTTTAATTCGCAAGATAATCTAATCCCTTTCATTCTATCGGTAAATTCTATCCCAATCCTTCCTTGATCCCATCTATATGATGTAATAAAATAGAAATCCCGTTTGTAACAAAATACAACGATGGTCCCCTGAAATTCGTTACATGCGAGTTTCACTGTAAATGGAATAGCGCTCAAGGTAGGTGTGCGGTAAAGCTTGAATAACATGATCATTTTTTTACCGTTCCTTCCACGTGATATTGAATGATAGGATAGTAGGGAAGGTCACTGAGAGGTTGGGTGTATGTTCTTGTCCATATCTTGCTTGAATTTGACCCATAGGCGCTAAAAAATGGACGAAAATTTTAAAGTTCACCACCTCAGATAAAATATTTGCGTTAGCACTCAAGGTTGATACGCGGTAACCGAAACTTGAGACTTTTGTTGAAACCCAGACTTAAGAACAGTGATGACCCAGACTAAAACCCAGACAGAAGTAAATTCGGAGAATATTTTATATCAGACGACGAAAATAAGGGGCAGGCACTGCAAAAGAGAGAGGTTCAAAATGTTATTCCTTCCTCGTAGGTACTTTTAAAGATAGTTTACTCGATTAATAAAATTAATAACGTGACTCGATTGAACAACTCGTTGTAATTTGTTTTCCATTTTTCTAACCTTGCAGGGATTTGCTTTATGCTTTCCTAACCGCTTACAAGTATTTCCTTTGCACGTACTTCATGCTATTTTGCAAAACATTTTCATGACCTTATTTGAGTTCATGTGGGATTCCTCTTGAATTGTGGTAATTGATCACCCCCTGCCAAAGATCCTAGAGTCGTCTCGGAGGGTATTTCTAAATGCATATGAAGTTTTTAAATTATGTTTTTTTTACGTGGAAAAATTAGTCTTTTATATAGATTTTAACTGACATGCCGTAACTCTCCTTCTTTGCAAGTTTTATCCATTCCGAATCAACAACGCAAAAACAAACCATCGTTGCCACTTAAGATGGCTTTGAGAAATTCAAATGCATGCAAGACTGAGCGCAACTATGCGACGGGAACGCGAGAGCCAATCAGATGCCATGCCTCTGACGCGTGAATCCGCGCAACCGTTTAAGGAAGCGTCTGATTAGCTCTCGCCTAACGTCACGTAGTTTCGCTCTGTCTCCCGCGTATGTGTATCCAGCTTAGGTCGAATCGTATGAACTAAATAAACCCGCGTCGCGCCTATTACTCTATTGTGTCTCTATTGTACTATGCCTATTGTTTATTTTCGTAATATTTTGCTGACAGCCATCATATCTCTATTTTGAAAGTTTTTTCTTCGGTTGACTCGAGTAAAATACTAATGTTCTATCTTTTTTGTCCAACGTTAAAAAAATACTTATTATTATCTAATGTAGAACACTGATTTCTACTAATGTTGTCCTTGACAGTGAAAATGAATTATCATCAACTCTTATAGATTAAACATAATGTACTGTTGGGCAACGAAAACGTCTGGAAATCAATTAGCCATCATTTCGTTGACCATCGAGGTCAAACAGTGGAAAATAGTCATTGTGAGCAATGTCATGCGCTGAAACAAGATAGCCGAAATCGCCAATCAGAAAAGCGAAACAAATTCACACCATTCGAACATTCCTAGCTCCGATATTGCAATTGTTTTGTGGAGGCACCGTCCAATGGCCATGGTAAAAGATTGAGGGGGTGTAAAGTTGTTGGTCGGATACGCTTGTCTAGGAGTTGTGTGCCAAGAGTCGTTTTCTTCCGTTCCCCATGCTTAAAACGTCCGTGGTTTTCAACATCCCAGGGATAAAACGTGCTGTAATAGTAAGGGCTTAAAGGTGCGCGCGCTGTCAGTATGTACTCGATATGAGCGGCGTGCCGCGGCTTCCGACCAGTGTTCTTTCGGAATACATACAACGCGCTGGCGTCCAATGCTCTTTCCGGAGAGAATTGATCGCTAACTTTGAAAAATTTAATTTCAAGAATTAATAATTGCAAAACTAAGAATAAATATCTGGTATGCATCGCAACAGAGGGAAAGCAGGAAAGTTATACTTTCTTTGATTTAGCATGTTTCACTGAACTCCAGTATTATCAGGATTGAGACAAATTGAGTTTTTGTAATGCCAGGTGCCAGTTGACATGAAGAATAAAAAAATGCGCATACGGGTCCTTTGTCAGTGCAGTGAAGTGTTTATATGAGGTAGAAAACATCTAAATACAATTTTCACAATCGATTAATTGAGTTTAAAAACTCATTTCGATTACGAGAAAAATAAGAGCGTTTTAATTACTTTTCTTTCAATCTTTTATTATTTTTTTATTATTTATTTCTCCGACGAGCATACTCTATTCATTTGTGAAATCAATGGCATTAAAACTGAGGGGTTTTATGGCTGGAAATACGTAAAAAAGACTTACAGGAAATTGATTAGCGTTGGCAGTGTTTTATGTTTTTGACAGTGTTTCCGGTTGTCACATAAAGGCGTTCCAAGTAGCTATCTGTCGCTATAACCACTTTCATATTCTGAGAGATTCACCATCTAATTTTCAGCAGACTAGGCTTCGAGGCATGGACCTTGAGTTTTCCAAGTCCCTCCCACCCCTAGAGCGGGTGTGTTCGCCCACAGTCAGTGGGACCTTTTTCCCCTCTTTTGAAAGCTTTCGTGCTTTCCATTGCTCCACATTCACCCCTCCCCCTTCGGTGCAACACCCCAACCCCTGGCATTACCTCTCCGCAACCAAGTCAATGGCAACCCGATTGTTTTCGGTCACGTGTCACGGGAAGGCATTTCGTATTCGGAGGCGGTATGAGTGGCAGGCGTTTTTGAAGACCCACATCGCGTCGAGGCCAGACGTTTCTATAGCCACGATTTTCTCGCTATGAGAAATTAATAATTTCAGTAGATTCCGGTTAATTGGGAAATATCGGGACTTGTGCACTTTGCCCCACTTAAGTGGCTGCCCCAATCAGGCGAACTCTCTTGTACATGGGCATAAAAAACTTTGAAATGGTAGAAAGAAGGCTAAAGAATGTTTATAATGCAACATTAGTTTATTAAACTATTAACTTGATTAATAAATCAGCGAGTTTAGTTAATTTATTATCATTTTTAAGATTTATAACATTTTTGTAAAAAATATTTTTCACAGCCTCGGGCGACGCTGACGACGCACAGGGAAATTAACATTGGCGAAAAATCTATGGGCCTGGGAACTCACCTCGTGGTAACGTTCGTGATCGTTATGAGCGACTTTTACAGCATTGATTCTGAATAGGTGAACTATTACATTTTCGCCAACTTTTCAGCGCCTGTAGGTCGAATAGAAGCAAGAGAGGGAATGACTCTCCTATGTAAACCCGTCAGGAGCGACCGGGGTCTCAAGGGCAGGAGGGCTCGAGGTCTTTTACACCTGACCTTGCACACGGTCGTGACGGAAGCACACGAATGTATCCCTCCCCCTTCAGGAAGGAATCTCGGTTTTCCGCTAGATGTTCCGGTAAACCCAACGACTCGACCGAGGGAAGGAAAGGTCTGAGGACGGTGTAAATAAAGAGAGCGGCTCTGGCAGTTTGGGGGGGGGGGGGGGTTGGAGAGGGAGTGCTTAGTAGTAAAGCGTGTTTGGCGCAAGGAAAATGCGGGAGTGTTTTTTTTACTGCTCGCGGGACCGGAGGTGCGATTGTGGCGTCACGGCGGCGCTAACGGGTTGGGACGGAAGCAGATGACATGACGGCGGCACTGATGCTCCGCCGCACAGTGGGCTGAAATCGAAAAAAGCTGGACAAAACCTCGAAAATGGTTTTTTTGAGTATGGAAGTTGAAACTTTGCACAGTTGTTGCCAACACATTAGTGCATTTTTTGACGCAAAATATTTTTCATATGTTAATTTTTTATATAAAATACATAGCCTCAAAGTTGAACAAATTTTGCGCAAATTGCCCGCTTTGAATTTTTTTCGAAATTCAGCATGTTTAAACTAATGTCACACCTTTAGTAGCAATTCAATAGCAACAAAAAATTATACAATTGTTAA